>NC_060282.1:78068271-78225699 GCF_021613505.1 Equus quagga
TGTTTAAATTTTGTAACTGGAAAAGCCAGGACAAGGATATAGGATATAGGATATAGGAGTTATGATTTAAAAAGTTTTCTACTGTATTAAAAAAAATAGTTTTTTTTTTACTGGGATATAATTAATATATAACATTGTGTAAGTTTAAGGTGTACATGTTGATTTGATACATTTATATAGTGCAATAGTAGCATTAGCTAACACCTCAACCTTGTCACAATTATCATCTCTTTTTTGTACTAAGAACAATTAAGATCTAGTCTCTTAGCAACTTCGAAGTTTATAATACAGTATTGCTTACTATTATCACTATGCTGTGCCTTAGATCTCCAGAACTTATTTATCTATTAGTTGCAAGTTTGTGCCATTAGACAACATCTCCCAAATTCCCCTGTCCCTCAGCCCCTGGTACCGTCATGTTCTTTGTTTTTATGAGTTTGGCTCTTTTGATTCCACATATAAGTGATATCATGCAATATTTGTCTTTCTCTGTCTCACTCATCACATGTAATCTAATGCTTTCAAGGTTCATCCATCTTGTCACAACTGGCATGATTTCCTTCTTTCTCATAGCTGAATAATATTCCATTGTATACCTCATTTTCTTTTTCATTTACCCTTTGACGGACACTTGGGTTGTTTCCATATCTTGGCTATTATGAATAATACTGCAACAAACATGGGAGTGCAAACATCTCTGATATCCTGTTTTCATTTCCTTTGGATATATACTCAGCAGGGAAATTGCTGGATCATATGGTAGTTCTATTTTTAATTTCTTGAGGAATCTCCATATTTTTTCCAGAGTGGCTGAACGAATGTACATTCCACAAAAAGTGAACAAGGATTCTCTTTTCTCCACAACCTCACCAAAATTTGTTATTTCTTGTCTTCTTGATAATAGCCATTATAACAGTGTGAGGCGATGCCTCATTGTGGTTTTCATTTGCATTTCCCAGGCGATTAATGATCTTAAGCTCCTTCTCATGTACCTGCTGGCCATTTGTCTGTCTTCTTTGAAAGAATGTCTACTCAGTTCCTATGGCCATTTTTTAATCAGATTGTTTGTTTCTTTGTTATTGAGTTGTATGATATATTTTGGATATTAACCTCTTTTCTAATGTTTATATATTTTGGATATTAACCCCTTATCTAATGAATGGTTTGAAAATATTTTCTACCATTCCATTGGCTGCTTTTCCATTCATTGATGGTTTATTTTGCTGTGTAGAAGCTTTTTAGTGTGATGCCATCTCATTTGTTGATTGTTGCTTTTATTTCTTGTGCTTTTGGTGTTATATCCAAAAAATCATTGTCAAGACCAATGTCCAGGAACTTCTTTCCTATTTTCTTTTTAGAAATTTTGTCGTATCGGGTCTTATATTTAAGTCTTTGATCCATTTTGAGTTAATTTTTGTGAGTGGTTTAAAATAAGGGTACAGTTTCATTTTTCTGCATGTGGTTATCCAATTTATCCAACACTATTTGTTAAAAAGACTATCTTTTCCCTATTCAGTGTTCTTGGCTGCCTTGTCAAATACTAGTTAATTGTGTATGCTGGAGTTTGTTTCTGGGCTCTCTATTCTGTTCCATTGCTCTCTGTGTCTATTTTTATGCTATTACTGTACTATTTTAGTTACTATAACTTTGTAGTATAGTTTGAAATCAGGAACTGTGATGCCTCCAGCTTTGTTCTCCTTTCTCATGATACTCTGGCTAAGTAGAGTCTTTTCTGGCTCCATATAAATTTTAGGATTGTGTTTTCTATTTCTGTGGAAAATGCCTTTGGAATTTTGATAGAGATGGCATTGAATTTATAGGTGACTTTGAGTAGTACGGACATTTTTACAATATTAGTTCTTCTGATCTATGAACATGAGATATCTTTCTATTTGTTTGTGTCTTTTTCAAAATTTTTCATCAAAGTCCTGCAGTTTTTACTGTACAGTTCTTTCAGTTTTCGGTTAAATTTATTACAAAGGATTTTATTGTTTTCAATGTTATTGTCAATGGGATAGTTTCCTTTATTTCTTTTTCAGATATTTAATTGTTAGTGTCTAGCAATGCAACTGAATCTGTAAGTTGATTTTATATTCTGCAACTCTACTGAATCTGTTGATTAGTTCCAACAGATTTTTGGTTGAGTCTTTACAAATTTCTATGTATAAGATCATATCGTTTGCAAATAATGACGATTTTAGTTTATTCTGTCTGATTTGGATGCCTTTTATTTCTTTGTCTTGCCTAATAGCTCTAGCTGGGACTTCCCATACTGTGTTGAATAAGAGTGGTAAGAGTGGGCACCTTTGTCTTGTTTCTAATATTGCAGGAAAACCTTTCAGTCTTTCACCACTGAGTATGACATTAGCTTTGAGTTTGTCTTATATGGCCTTTACTAGGTTAAGGTACATTCCGCTACCCAATGGAAAAAAAAATGGGCAAAATTTGCTGAAGATTTCGAAAAAAAGAGTTGATAAAATTTATGGTGAAGTAAAACCTATAAGGAAAATTAAAAAGTGTGAAATTATTTAATCTGGAGAACTAAATATATGTATACGTAAAAAGTTCTTATTAGATATAGTTCAGTAGCTCTTGTAATAAGGGAGTGTATTTAAGACTGCAGGTCAAACTACTAGGGAATTTGGAAACCCTGTTACTCTAGTACCTTAAAAATCAAAACCCCAAACTATCCATTTTTTGTGGTTCAGTGTGGTCTTGCCTGAAGGGTGACATCCTGCATATAAGTTATCAGTTTCACTTAGAAGCCTTTGAACGCAGTCGACAGGCCACACAGTATTATAGAAATTTGAAGGAGTGAAGACTGGCAGCAGAGATAGATATATAGGCCTTTGTGAATGAGATTTTAAACAAGAAAGTGGTTCTTAAATGTTGGAGAACCACTAAAATAAATTCCACAACCTCACTGCCATTAAACTTGTGTAACTTATGTAAATATGCGCCAACAGCAGGATTCAAAACGTTACAAAGAAAACAAAAAAAGAAATGACCTAACAAGCAAAATGATTGTTTTTGATTAATTATTGAACTAAATGGGAGCTCATTAAAATTAGAATGATAAAGAAAGAGAGAAAAAAGAAAACACACTTGGAAACTTTGCCTACTCATGGATATATTTTAAAATGGATAAAATTAATTGGAATTAATTAAAATTGTTTCTTAATAATATGATATGAAGCCTACCCCTACCTTCCTGTGGGGAGCTGATTAAGATCTTCCCATGTATGTTGATATACAGAGTAAATGCTCAAGCAGTTTTTAGACTTTATTCCTACTGAGAGAGAGAGAGAAATTGAACAGCCTAAAGAAAATGGGAGGAGGGAGTGGAAAAGCAGTTTTATATATGTAAAAGTTTCATATAGATTATTAAAGAAAAAACAAATTTATGTTTGAGTGGTAGTTTCGAGTGAAAGGACATTTTATCACTCTCTGGTTTTCTCTTTGGAAAACTGAAACTTGATGAGAGAGTCCCACAAAAGATAAAATAGAGAAAATTTTGGTATTTTCTTTATAAGGAAAGAAGATTCTCCTCTTTTCAATATCCCTTAACTCTTTTCACTTTCAAATCTTCTAAATTATGGTGAAAGTTTGGAACATTATTTCAAGCTGGAAGAAGAGAACGCGACTTAGAACCCAGTGACGCTACAGACCACGGCTTTGAAGTCACACCAATTTGCGTTGTGTGGGGAGAGAATGCAGATTATAGTGGTCTTGTAAGAATGTGCGGCTGTCGCTTGTATATTGCAGAAGCGTAATGTATAGAAAATGCTGCTGAAAGTTTAGTAGAGGCCAGCCGTTTTGGGTTGAGCCTAGGTAGAGAAAAATTGGAGCCAATAAGAGGGCATAGTGTAGCAAAAAGGGAGAAAACAGAGGATCAGATATCTCAATAATGTTTTATTTTGTTTTGTCAGGAAGTTGCAGATTTTAGTTTAACATTTTACAGGAGCAGTTGTTCCAGAAGGTGACAAGATATCTAGCACATTTTCACGGAAAGAAATGCCTGATGAAGTAAAAAGACAGATACTCAAGATGGAGATGTACATACAACTGTAAAGCTATGATGCTGGATAGATTTGGATTGCCCAAATCGATGTCTGAAGTCACTCAGAATGGTGGGAGAACTTGAGTCTCGAACAAAGTAACAGAGGCCAACATGTTTTCGGGGTGTGAGGATGACAAAGATGGTAAGGGGTTAGAGGCTAATATGCTTGAGTGCCTTTGAATCTCAAAAGAATAGGTTTTTTTTTTTTTGTGCTTTTTTCTTATTTAAGGTAGAAGTGTAATGGTCTAGAATAGGCAAGAGAAATTGAGGAGAATGCTGACCAACTCTCAGCCAAAAGATGCACGTCAAATGGGAAAGTGGGCGGTCTCAATTGACTTCAGAAGGTATAGTTCCAGAGAGGAGAGAAATAAATCTCATTTTACTGAATTCTAAGAAAGTAAACAGAAAATTATTTCAATAAGTCGAGGGAGGAGGTGGAGGGGTTGCGGGTATCACATACCTTAAAAACTGTGGATCAGGAACAATGACATGATTATGTAGGTAGAACTTCATAGAGGCTTTGCTCACAAAAGTCAGTTTTCCGCCTTTAAAAACATCTCCTTAAAAATATAGAATAGCCATAAGACAGTTTTAAAACTTCAAAAGCTGACTTTTGTATATAAACAATTTAGAAGCTAGAAAGAAAATGCCTAAAACGGTAGGCAGGTAGAGTAAACTGGAGTGTTGTCCTGTGAGGGATGTGGGCTTGGCCTGTATGGTCCAGAATTGAAGGAGAAAGTCAAACCACAGGCCACTTTTGTCTACAATTCTATTTGGATGCATGCCCATGAAACAATGTCATTCTAAGTTGCTATATTTCAACTACTTGAATTAATACCCAAGTGGACTGACCCAGATGGAGTCATTTTCAGCGTGAGGATAAGAATATGATGAGAAGATGTGCCACATCTTCAAAATTATACTAACTTGCCCATCTAAAATTTAAATTAAAATAACCCCAAATGACAATGATCTAAACAGTATACTGTTGCTATAGACAACAAAAAATCACTATGTCCTGATTTCCATGTACAGCTTAAGGAGAAAAAAATGTAAAATTTGTGCAATTTGATATAAACATTTAGTCTTTTGAAACTCTTTTCTGACGGAGATCTTTATTTTAGAATTAGGAAGCAGTGAATAGAAATACGCAGTGTTAACCTTGAAGGAGATTGATGCAATAAAAAATCTTGCCATTTTCCACACTGTGTTCAACTTTTTTTGTAGACAAATTGTATGTATAAAAATGAAACTTTTAGTTCTTTATCACACAGTAAAGCAGCTGGATTAAAATTAGAATATCAGTTTTAACAAGTCACTGTACAGCATAAACACAAGGAAAGTCTATGTTCTGACATTCATGTTTAGAATCTGAAGCTGCAAAGACATTGCATTTAATTGAATCAAATTTGAAAAAGCATATTCCCCAGGCTCAGAGGTCAAGATAGAAAGGTGGAATTTGTCTTAACTTCTTGTTCTTTTCTCCACCATAAACAATAAAACATTTTTTTGAGTGTGTATTTCTTTAAAGGAAAAAGTGGCTATTATTTTGATCATTAAATAGCAAAATATTCATAAATTGCCAGAGCAATTTAAACTGGAAGAAAAGACACCAACAAAATGCCTACCAACTTTCATATTTCCTAATTGCAGAGGCGAACAATAAACAATGAATGTGACGGAATCCAGCCCTCCATTTAGATAGACATCATGGCTGACAGTTTAAGAAAATTGATTTAAGCTTCTCACTGACTATGTGCCAAATATGTGAATTCCTTGAACCATTTACCATACCATTTTTAAGCTCCCAATTATTAAAATTGCACAGATAAGAGGAAAAGTGAGAAATAACAAGATGCCTCACCAGCTGTGCTGAGCTATTTAGGCTTACACAGCTTGAATATTAAATTATCCAGAAGGTGAAACTGTGTAATAAACATGGAAAGTATATTCTCTCAGAGACTCAAACAGTTCTCGGAACTAATAATGGTATTTTTGCACATCTCTGTGGTTAATGGGCAAAACATATCATAGTGTATGCAACACATATGGGAAGCCATCCTTTATTAGACATGTAGCATGAAAATGCTAGCTAATAAAACCAGATTTTCACAAAGCTTTAACTACCCTGCTGTAAGTCAAGAAGCCTTGGAAATAGTTTTGAATCTTAATGATCATCAGGGTAGCAGCTTATCTAATACGAGGATATAATAAATTGTATTATGCTCTGATTAAAGAATTGTTTTTGAAGATAATGTGACAACTGCCGGGGTGCTAAATAGGAATCTGGAGAACAGAACAAGTGAAAACATCTTCCAAAAATGTCTAATTTACAGCAAGGGAGTAGTTTCGGCACCGGAAGGATGACCACAATTATAAGAAGGCAACAGTGAAATTTCATTATGCAACTGCTTAATAGGGTGGCAGGGGTAGAACAGATAGTTCGATTAAAAACAAAATCTTTTTATAACCACGCTTTCTTGCTTTAGGGTGAGTCTTATTTCAAATGTCACTTTATCCTTCCATTCCTATTTGTGTTCTGATAGTCTGTGGTGTCTTGTATCGGTCCTTGGCAGGAGGAAAGACTGAGGCTGGGTTAGTAGGAGACCAGTGGAAGTAGAACCGCTTAACTCTAATCCAGTTGAAGGTGTTGATAGCATAACAATCAGTGACATTCTTCTGGGTGTTTCTCATGTGAATCCTAAGGGCAAAGACTAGTAAGGAATAGAAGGAGGAAGAGGAGAAGAGGAGGAAGATCAAGATCAGAAAGAGCAGGAGGAGGAGAAGGAGGTGGGGGGGGGGGCGACATCTTCTTACTAGGACCCCAAGGGAATGAGTTAATTTTAGGTCCAGGAAGAGAAGACTGTATGAGAGGGGAGGTGAGGGAGTAGGTAGAAGGTTTACAAGTGTATCACGTCCTTAGTCTGGAACAATCCTCCCACTGCTTCCTTAGATCTCAACTACTTTACCCACTTTCCTTGCTTGACTCCTGCATACTCTATAAATATTAGCACAGATGTTTCTTCCTCTGGGAATACTTCCTTATCCCTCAAAGATAGGAGAGACAGTCTTATTTTATTCCTATTTTCCTATGGCCCCACTAGATTTTTCTTCCTTTAGAAAAGAGATTACATGATCTTTAATGTTACATCCCCAGAAATTTTGTATATTTCCTGGATCATGCTATTTATTCACAAATGCTATTAGAATAATTGGTTAAGTAAAGAGTCTCAGAAAATTCCAAGCATTCATGTAGATTATTTATTTTACTATGGCTTTGGTGAAATCATATTCATCTCTAGATTTTTTTCATTTGAAATTGTTTAATAAAGGATTTTTTGTGTGTGTGAGGAAGATTCACCCTGAGCTAACATCTGTACCAATCTTCCTCTATTTTGCATGTGGGACCCCACCACAGCATGGCTCGATGAGTGAGTGGTGTGTAAGTCCATGGCTGGGACCCAAACCTGTGAACCCCGGGCTGCTGAAGTGGACCACGTGAACTTTACCACTATGCCACTGGGCTGGCCTCAATAAAGTTTTATTTTTAAAACAGTTTTAGATTTACAGAAAAGTTTGGAAGATAGTACAAGGGGTTCTCTTATACTTCAGTTGTAATCATGCCAGTCATTAGCATCTTAGATCAGTATGGCATATTTGTCACAAATAATGAACCAATACTCATACACCATTATTAACTAAATTACATACATTATTCTAATTCCCTTAGATTTTACCTTATATCATTTATCTATTCCAAGATCTCATTTAGGATACAACATTACATTTAGTCATCATGTTTTCTTAGGTTCCCATAGACTGTGACAGTTTCTCAGCCTTTCCTTATTTTTGATGACCTTGACAATTTTAGAGAATTGGTTAGGTACTTTATAGAAAATCTGGAACTTGTGGCTTATAGGGTGTTTTTCTCATAATTAAAGTGAAGTCATACATTTGGGGGAGGAAAATCATAGAGATAAAGCACCATCTTCATCACACCATATCAAGGGTGCCTGCTGTTAACATGATTTATCACTTGATGTTGACGTCGATCACGTGGCTGTGGTAGGGTTCTTCACATTTCTCTGTTGTAAGATTACCCCTCCTATTTCCATACTGTGCTATTTGAAAGGAATTCACTAAGCACAGCCCATACTTAAGGAGTCTGTTTTTGTTTTAGATTTTGGGGGCATTTCAATATCGATAGTTGTGTTAATGTGAATAAAAACAATTTTACTTTTTCTTTTCAATTTATATAACTTTTATTTACTTTTGTCTTTTTGGATTAGCTAGGATTTCCAGTGTGAAGTTCAATAGGAGTGGTGAGAGAGGATATCCTTGCATTATTCCTGATCTTAGAGAAAATGAGTTCAGTCTCTCACCATTAAGTATAATGTCAAGGCATAGGTTTTCATAAATTCTCTTTATTAGGTTAAGGGAATTCTCGTCTAATTCTAAAATTTTACAAGCTTTTATCCTGTAGGGGTATTGAATTTTGTCAACTGCTTTTTCTGTATCTATTCATATGATCATATGATTCTTTTTATTTATTCTGCTAAAATGATGAGTTACAGTGACTGATTTATGAATATTGTACTAACATTGTTTCTTGAAATGAAACCCACTTGGCTGTGATGTACCGTCCTTTTCATATATTGCTGGATTCAATTTGGTATGGATTTAGTTTCATGAAAGATTATGGTCTGTACTTTCCTTTTTGATAATGTGTTTATCTTATTTAGGTTTTAGAACAACACTGGCCGTGTGCACTTTCACATTCTGTCATTAGTTGCATACATATTTAGGATTGTTACGTCTTCTTGAAGAGTGATATTGCCCCTCTTTATCCCTAAGAATCTTACTTGTTCTGAAGCCTGCTTTTCTGAAATTAATGTAGCTAGTCTAGCCTTATTTTGAATAGTATTAGCAAGGTATATTATTCTCCATCTCTTTACATTTAACCTATCTGAACCCTTATATTTAAAATTGTTTTCTTATATACAACATAAAATTAGCTTTTTTTGTTGTTGCTGTAATCCACTTTGACAAGCTCTGTTGTTATTTGGTGTATTTTGACCATTCACATTTAAAGTGATTATTGATATAGTTGGATTAATAGCTATCCTCTTTGTAACTGTTTTCTATTCGTTGCATTTGTTGTTAGTTTCTTTTTCCCTCTGTTGTTTTGTTTTTGGTCATCTTTGCTTTTAACTGAACATTTTATGTTTCCATTTTTTCCCCTCTTGTTGGTTTTCATACACAGATTTAAAAAGTTAATGGTTAGTTATAGTGTTTACAATATATTTGGTAAATTATGTAAGTATATTTTCAAGTAATATGATATAGCTTCACATGTAATATAGATACTTTATAACAAAATATTCCCAATTTCTCTCTTGTTGCTTGTGACATTGCTATCATTTATTTAACTTATTTTTGTATTACCACTGAGTAAAACTATTATGAATTTAAAGTTATCTTTCAGATCAATTAAAAATAAGAAAAATGAAATATTTTATTTTACTTTCATTTCTTCCTTCTCTAATACCCTTTCTTCACATTTCCGACCTATTTCATTGTTCTTCTGCCTGAAGAAATTCTTTTAACATTTCTTATAGAGCATGTCTGAAGGAAATATATTGCCTCATTCTTCTTCTGAGAAAGTCTTTATTACTCATTAATTTATGAAGGGTAATTTCACTGAATTTAGAATTTTAGGTTGGTATTTTCTTTTTTCTTTTTCCTTTCCTTTAAGGATTAACTCCAGTCTCTTTATCATTCCAGGGCTTCTGAAAAAAAAAATATACCAGGGGCTGGCCCCATGGCCAAGTGGTTAAATTTGCACACTCTGCTTTGGTGGCCCAGGGTTTCACCATTTCAGCTCCTGGGCGTGGACATGCACCACTCATCAAGCCATGCTGAGGTGGCGTCCCACACAGCAGAGACAGAAGGACCTACGACTAGAATAGACAACTATGTACTGGGGGCTCTGGGGAGAAGAAGAAAAAGAAAAAAAAAAAGAAGATTGGCAACAGATGTTAACTCAGGTGCCAAATAAAAAATATAAATAACTAAGTCAACTGTAATTTTTATCCTTGTTCCTGGGTAAGTATGCTTCCCCCCATAATCTGGCTTTCTTTAAGATTTTATCTTTGTGCATTATTTGCTTACAGTTTGAATATTGTATGCCTAGATGTTTTTGCTTTGGGAACTTATGATGCTAGTTGTTCTCTGAGATCCCTGGATCTGTAGTTTGATGTCTATCAATAATTGTTGGTAGTTCTCAGACATTATTAATTCAAATATTTCTATTCTGTGGTTTTCTCCTTTTGTTTCTGGACAACAAATTAGGCAGTTTCAGGCTGGCCCATGGTGTAGTGGTTGAGTTTGCGTGCTCCACATGGACGCCCTGGGGTTTGTGAGTTCAGATCCCGGGTGCAGACCTACACACTGCTCATCAAGCCATGCTGTGGCGGCATCCCACACACAAAATGGAGGAACATTGGCACAGATGTTAGCTCAAACCCACTTTCCTCACCAAAAAAAACCCCCAGAAAAATCCAAAAAACAAATTAGGTGTATTACACCTTGTGATATTGTGACATAGTTCTTGGATGTTTTGTTCTTCTAAAAAAACTTTTTCTTTTCATCAGAGTTTGAGAAGTTTCTATTGACCTGCCTTTAAATTTGTCAGTCCTTTCTTCAGCCAAGTCTACTCTACTGATGAGCTTATAGAAGACAGTTTTCATTTATGTCAGTGTGGTTTTGATTTCTAGCATTTCGTTTTGACTCTTAGAGTTTCCATCTCTCTGTTTACTTTGCCTATCTGTTCTTGTATGTTGTCTAATTTTTTCATTAGGGCCTTTTACATATATCACAGTTCATTTAAAAATCACTGTCTATAATTCCAACATCTGTGTCAAATACTAAAATATCAGTCTGGTTCTGATGATTGCTTTGTCTCTTGGCATGCCTTGTAATTTTTTTTTTTTTTTTGTAAGTTCAACAAGTTGTATAGGGTAATAGGAACTCAGGTAAATAGACCTTTTGCGTGAAGATTTATGTTGATTCGGGTAAAAACTGTGCTATGTTTCTGTAGTAACTACAGGCACCAGAGTCTTGATATTCCTCTCGAGTCTTCATTTTCTGTCTCCCCTTTTGAATCTGTGTCTTGCAGCTTTTTCAGTTACAATCCCCTGCTGTTATCCTGCAAATCTGTTGGTGTTGTAGTAAGATGTGGGAGGGAGGGAGCATTCTATAATCTTCCAACTAAATCTCAGCATTGTAGTGGACCTCTCTCAGGGCTGTGAACCTCACAAATGTTTCCCCTTGGTTACAGCTCCCCTCCTCACCCTCACTACTCTCTTAGCTGAATGCAGCATCTCCAATATTTTTCCCTGTGACCCTGACTCCTGTTGACTATGGTTTTTGTTTTGTGTTGTCTTTCTCCTTAGGTGTTACAAGAAGAATGGAAAGGGCTGGAGGGAGATATTACCTTCTTCCAGTTGGGATAAAGTTTTAAAAGTGCACACTGTCAAAGTTCTTTCTCCTGGATAATAGGCTTTTTTTAATGGAGAACGATCTAGTCTTATTTATCAAAGGTTACATTTCCCCTGCCCCTGCCAGAGCTGTGTAGGGATCTTTCTCCCATCCAGACAGTCAGAAACTGGTTGAGATACTGGAGGAAAAGCCCATGAAAGTGAGGCTGCCTGCCTAAGACTGTGGTCCTCCTCTAGCTATGCACATCTTTGATGCTGTATCTCTCTGGATACTCCTGTCTCTCTAGAATTCAGGATGGCACCCATGCTGTGAATTCTGTCTTCGGATGCATGCAAGAAATCATTGATTTTCAGTTTGCCTAGTTTGTTCTTTCTTTCTTTCTTTTTTGGTAAGGACATGGGGAGAACTTTCAAGCCCTTTCCAGTTGAAGCTGAAACTAGAAATGTTTTAGATTCATTTTTAGGAGGAAAACTCTCATTTTATCTTTATAAGTAAAACCTGGTTCATGTATGTAACTGTAGAACCAAACCTTGTCTTTTTGAACAATGACTGATCTTCAACTAAGAGACACAAGGCTGCTTCTAGGTGATGTCATGTTCTCCCCAGATAGGAAGTAGTTGAAGATGGGGCAAAGATTTAACACCTTTTGCATTTGAAATGAAGTACAGAGCCCATTATAATTTTCTTATGGTACTAGGAGTTCACAGAGTGAAGACATTTTCTTGACTCCATCAAAAGTTGCTCCTTTGATCTTTCCTTTGGTCTCCCTTTGATGTCAGAAAGGCTCTCTTGCTACTCATGAGAAGATTTCATAGGAGGGCTGAGGAATAAGAAATTAGCTACCTTCCATGCTTTCCAGAAATGAGTCTTCAGTGACAAGTAATGCAAAAATTGTGTTGAAAAAAGAATTCTTCCCTTCTCCACATCCTACCTCACCCATTAAATATTGTTTGTTAACCTCAATGCAGGTATTATTGCCATCGAATGCCAACATGAAATGCACTAATGTGTTTTAGTAGAATACAGTAACTTTCTATTACTAAGTAGTAAAAAATATTGATATCATGTCTCCACTAATGTTATGAAATAAAGAATTAAGGGAAATGAATAAAATATAACTAATGAGAAGGTAAAGGACAAAATAATTTGTTTGTAAAGGAGTCAAAATTTGGTAAATACGTGCAATATGCTTCCTATATCTTGAAAACTAGAATATTGTCAAAATATTTATTTTAAGTACTAGATTATTACTTTTTGCCACTAATTGTGTCTCCAGAGAATAATAAGAACAAATATAGCATGTTTTTATATTTAGTATGTGCTCTGTTGATTTTTTATATACATAGTTTCCTTTTCATCAATAATACCCTTGTGAGGGAAATAATATTATCATTATTTTACAGATGAGAAAATGGAGATTTGAATTTTGAACATGTGTTAAAATCTACCAACCTAATAAGTGATGAAGCGTAGTAGGCATGGTGGAAATCCATATCCACGTTGCCTAGGAACTGAGAAGTAAGCCAAGTGTCAGTCATGTCAGTAAATGACTTTAACTCATCCATACAAAGAAAAACAGTGTTATACATCAGGGAAATGCAAATTAAAACAACAATGTGATACCACTACACACCTATTAGAATAGCCAAAATCTGGAGCATTGACGATACCAAATGCCGTCACAGATGTGGAACAACAGGAACTCTCATTAACTACTGGTGGAGAAGAAAAATGGTACAGCTACTTTGGAAGACAGTTTGGCAGTTTCTTACAAAACTAAATATACTCTTACTATGTGATCCAGCAATTGTGCTCTTTGATATTTTCCCAAAGGAGTTGAAAATTTATGTTCACCCAAAAACCTGCACAGGAATGTTTATAGCAGCTTTATTCATAATTTCCAAAACTTGGAAGCAACCAAGATGTTCTCTAGAAAGTGAATGGATAAGTAAACTGTACATACAGACAATGGAATATTATTCAATGCTAAAAAGAGATAAGCTATCAAAGCCATATAGAGACGTGAAGGAAATGTAAACGCACACTATGATGTGAAAGAAGCCAATACGACAGGGCTACGTACTATAGGATTCCAGCTGTAAGACATTCTGGAAAAGGCAAAACGATGGAGAGAGTAAAAAAAACAGTGGTTGTCAGAGGCTAGGGGGTGAGAAAATAAATAGATGGAGCCCAGAGGATTTTTAGCGCAGGGAAAATACTGTATACTATAATGATGGACACATGTCATCACATATTTGTCCAAATCCAAAGTCTGTACATCACAAAGAGCAAACATTGATGTAAGCTGTGGACTTCGCATGATTGTGACGTGTCAATGTAGACTCATCAATCGTAACACATGTACCGCTTTGGTTGGGGATGTTGCTAATGGGGGAGTCCATGCATGTGTGGTGGCAGGGGTATATGGGAAAACTCTGTACCTTCCTCTCAGTTTTGCTGTGAACCTAAAACTGCTCCAAAAAAGTGTCTTAAAAAATAAAAATGAAAAAAAAAGAGAGGATTCTAGAGGTTTTGATCAAGTATAATAATAATAAGTAAGTAGAGCTGGTAATATAGTTTTTCACTAATAAACAAGCAAACCTATTTTCTCTTTATTTCTCAGGCTTTTCACCTCACTTTGGAACCTCTTGCTTTTTCAAAGAGAAATTGAATTGCATTTCAGGTTCAATTGTTATGTTTTTCATATGGCATATAAAAAACATCATCTTGGATTCAACATAGCGTAACTCTGTGAAAATATCTCAAATTTTATATTTGGAAAGAATAAGAATTTATTACCATTAGAAACATTGATATGTTTTATTTTATGAATTTTTATACATGCAAAATGGTATAAAGGATAATACTATAAACATTAATGGGCTCACCAGCCAGTTTAAGATACAATGTATTATTTGTTAGAATTCATATTACTTGAAAATGTTATGCACCTGAAAAACATTTAAAGTATACATTAATATTTAAAAACTAATTTGCTTATTTTTACTTTTTTGACAAAAAAATGAATATGGGTTTTCATTACTGTGAGTTGTATAGTTCTCTTTACACAAGGGACATATGATTTTGTGTGCCAAGTGTCAAATTGACTCTTCTTGTCAACGTAGGAAATGACTATTCGAAAATTTACTATTGACCATCTGTTCTGTTGACAGAGTGACAGGTGTTTCTATTTTGCTTTACCAAATCTTAATAATTTATTGGATAGCTTAATGACACTCATGGCGATATAAAGATTGCTTGTTGTTTTGGTTTGCTAGTTGGAGAACATAGCTGTTTTCAAAGGGAAAACCTACCTAATATAATCCTAATATGATTATCTGTCTCCAATTAGCCTTGTTCACATGCAAAAAAGTAGAATTAATTATTTTTAAATGCATGTATAATACATGCAGATTTTTGATTAGATACACACTGAAAAAGTAACACGATTTCTGTGCGCATGTATCTATAACTTCTCTGTCTGTGTTTACATTTCTCACTATTTCTTAATTATTTTGTTAGTTACTGAGAGTTTTATCAAAATATTTTTATAATGTTTGTAAATGGAAACTGTGATTGAAGGCAGTTCCCAGAAGAAGGAGGGGACCCATAACAATGAGTATTTTTTTCCAAAGAGGGTACACTGAAATTTTACTTAATCACGGATGTTATTTTCAGGGAGTCAGTAACATTAAAATTTGTACCATTTTTTTAAAAATCCATAATTTACTTAAGTGATATACCTGATGAAATTTCTATATATAACAGGATTTTTCATGTCATTAATTAGTACTAGAGTACTATTTCCAACAATACAAACTAGTTTTACTCTTAATATACTTACAACCCAGTGTCACCACAAGGGGCTAACAAAAGGATACGCCACAAGTATATACTTGATAGAAATTCTACAGATACACTTCTGATATAAAAAATGTCCTCTCTAGACTGTGAAATATATTGGCTCCTTGAAAGAAAACTTCCGTGCAGTTCAATGGGTATGTCTTTTATTTGACTCACAATAGCAACTTTTGGTTAAAAAAATATCACCCCTGAGGACAGGTAAGATTTTGCCCCTTCTCTGAACCTTTTGAATTGGATATTAAAATGACCATAATGATAGCATTAACTACATTACCTAAGAGAGGGAGGATATAAATCATGTGCAATATGCATAAATTAAGGCTTTCTCCCGGCGATTGCTGTAATGCGAAATAAAGGCAAAGATTATACGACTTAGAGTCACCTCTGTTCATTTTCTCTTAAGTAAGCCTTCTAACATAAAGGATGTTGCAATATGATTACTTATTTATGAGCTGACAAGCCCATATGGTAACAAAATACTTTAAGACGAAACAAATGTTTGCCTTGACAGTGTCCAGAAAACCTGGTTAGCACAATGTAATTTGCCTTCTCTATTAGTTTTTTGTTTGTTTCTTTGTTTGTTTTTAACATTCATCAATCTTAAAATACCTTGGGAATCAGAGGCTTAGTTACTAATTTATTTATTGTCCTCCACTGTTCTTGGCACACATTTGGTAAATGATACTGTCTGAGTGACTGGGAATTATATAAATATTGATAGATACGAATTTATGCAAAACTATGGTTGCCAAAGTATGAAGAAAGGGTAGCTACCATTTTTGAAAGATGATGCATGTATATAGTATTCTAAAGAGTGATGTATTTAAATTTGGATTTCTTTCAATAATATTATCTTATGCCAAGAGAGAGAGTAGTCACAGTTTTGCTACACTTGCTTTATTTATCCCATCCTCTCATATTTAATGAACACTTTAAAGCAATCTCAGACTTTGTGTCATCTTAGTCCTAGACACTTAAATATTCACCACTGAAACGTATGGGTATTTTCTTACATAACTATAATTATTAATGAAATTAACAGTATATTTTTGGGTTATATAATACCCAATCCATATTAAAGTACCTGTACTGTTGGAGAAATGTCTTCTTACAAGTCTTTTGCAAAAATCAGGTCTAAAACAATGTCACCATTGCATCTGCTTATTACATTTCAAATCCTGTTTAATATACAGCTGCCCTTTTCTCTCTTTATATTCCATTATGTTGATAAAGAAACTGGGTCCACGGCAGAAAAGCCTAGGATCTGGATTAGTCTGTTGCCTTCCTTGAAATGTCATTTCACTCAAACGGTTTCTCTATCTCTGTATTTCTAGACAACTGGAAGTCATCTGTAAAGATACACATAGATTCAAACAAACTTTTTTTTTTTCACAAGAATCTTTCAAGCTGGTGCTTCATATTATAGTACATTGGGGGCCTTTAATGTCTGGTACCCTGCTCTCAGGGGTACTAGGACTGGTCAGAAAGTTAGGTAGTGCCTGTCTGACCCCTACTTTGTAAAGCCCCACCCTGAATTGTTAAGGATTTTGCCTATTAATTATCTTTATCTGAATAAAGCATTTCATTTAAACTGAGATTTTTATTTCTCGGAACCAATACTCCAAACGGCTTGCAAAATCTCTGCATTAAGCACTAGGGGAAGACTTCCTTTGTTCTCAACTATTTGAGATAGTCCTCTAATCATGAACATCAGTCCTCACCATGTATTCACTTTCATCAACAATCGAACGTTCATCCGATATCTGGCTCAGATAAAGTAATACCTGATATTTAAAATATGATAATATCTTATATCACTCCCCAAATACATATTTATTATCTTCTTAGATATTCCATTCAGAATGTTCGCATGCCATTTTATTATCCACAAAGCACAATCTCAGAAATGGGACCTTAGACAAGGCTGTTCTGGCATTGACTATTTTGACACTTTTTTAAAACTTCTATTTTGTAAGTGTCAATGTTTCTTAGGTCAAAACTGAATAATTAATCAAAACTTTCTTCTTGCTATTTTATAAATGAGGTTGATGATGACATTTATTCTTTCACACACTTTGTCATCTTTCTATTCCACATTACAAAGGGCTTATGAAGCAGTGTGTTTAAATGTGGACTTGAATTACATCATTTTACCAGAGTAAAAATAAAATAATCACACATGATGTGGAGAATCACTTGCTGATTATAATAACTTCATGCTTACTGGGTTTGAAGATTGTTTCATGTGTCTATTTGAGAGACAATATTGCAAACAATAAATGAGAGTTGCTACTGTAGGAGTGATCTAATAACGGCCGAAGGTAGAGAAAGAATTCATTATTCGATCAAAATAACTCTTTCATTTATAATTCTAATATAGCCACTAAATGAAAAACCAGTCCTTATTTATCTGCAATATGACTATTATGCTATCAATTTATTCAAAGATGCAGGTACAAGTTGAACTTTCGATTTTGCACTGAAAATTGTTCTGTGTAGTCAATTGTGAGACTGCTGCTTTGAATAAAAATACATTTATGCCCTCCATAAAACTAGCAGTTATTATTTCAACGTAGCTACCAATAATAAAGAAATCTAGTTCCTTTTTTTAACTGCTCATTTTTCTTTCTTTATTTCCTTTGGCTTCATCACAATAAATACCTTCATTTCATGAAAATCACCCAGATTTTAACAAATACATGAATTTCCTTATCTTAGAATACATTCTTGAGTGACTGTTACAAGGATCACAGTAACTTTTTCCTATCTCTTCAAAAAGGTTATTTGTTTTAACATGTTTACCAAAAAAGTTGCTATTGTGATTTATCTATTATATATTGAGAATGACAATTAGGTAGCACCTTAGAAAAATGTGGAAGATAGTCATAAAAGCAATTTTATGGGGAATCATTGCTTAACAAATATCAGGACAAAGAGGGCAGGAATTGGTGAGTGAACCATCTGGAAGTATTGCTTTAGGAAGAAGTGAAACATGTATAAAGCAATCATAAGGAAACACCTATCTACTCTATATGCATTTAATTCTCCACTCAGTTATAGTTTGCATATTGGAAACCACCATCTATAGATTGGGGCAGGTAGATCATTCATTTATTTTTATTTATATGCCTTTGTCTTTTTGAATTGCTGCTTAGATCAATTATTTCTTTTGTAAAGAAAGTAATAATATCAAAACCATTCTCCTTTCAATAAACAAGGATTTGTGATTATCTGTCAAAGATGCTTCCAGAAAGATTCCTAAAGTTAGAAAATTGCATTACACTACTTTGAAAAGGACATTTTCCTAATAGAAGATTTGAATAGCGTATTTTTTTTCCTGCAAAATATTAGTAACAGAAAGAAGAAACTTTTTTCTGGCAATCAGTTATTCTTTTATTTATTCATTCATTACTGTATCCAGCATATTCTCACAAGTGCTATGCCAGGTGCTGTGGGCACAATGATTAAGATGACAAATTTCTCTGTCCTCAACTTGTTCACAATATGGAAGAAAAAGATTATGACAGAACTGTATAAAGTATTAAAACATAGAGCCGCAATAAAATGTATCATGTAAATATTACTTGGCACTTTTTAGTTTGTTAATACATACATACCAGAAATAAAAGATATGATAGTCTCTTCAACCTCATTCACACATACATTTTTACTCTAAGCACAATTATAGAGTCAGAATTCTTTGAGTTAAATAAGATGTGATTAAATTTATTTCAAAATATGTCTGATTTTTAAGAAACAAAAAGGAAAGAAGAATTTGATTGTAGCTTATTCACTGACATATTTAAAGAGTGCAGGGAACAAAAGGGGAATGGCTGACATAGAACACAAGTTTTGATAGAGCTTGCGTAGATCTGGAATTTCCTCTGACCAGGTATTCTTTCACACTCTATAAACACATTATCATTGTGATGTGCTAAGGCAGGGACTGTGGGTCCTTGGCAATGTCTCCACTTGGTAGCACAGTACCTAACATGGAATAGGCATGAAGTAAATATTCGTTTATTGATTGATCAGTGGAGCACCCAGCTATAGTCTGATACCACTAGCACTAAAAGTTCACTGGATGCCTAGCTATCTCTGCTCTGAATCCAAGCTCACTCACACATACACGATTAAAGTATGTCTTCCTGTTGGAATTCCTTCAAGGAGAAAAAAAATTTGAAAACCATATAATCTGCTGATCAAGTTTATCTTTTAGGATAAATATTTACATTGAAATGATAGTTTATACATCAAGCACTTTGAATTCAGTTGATGTAAAGTAGATTGTAAGAGATCAAACATCTCTGCTTGCAGACTAAATCTCGTTTTGAATCTGCAGTCAAGGACCAGCCCTGGAAATGGCCTAGCAAAAGGATTGCCCCTCTTGCAAGCCCTGATTCAGATACCAGCTTTATCATACCTTATACTTTTTGGGGTCACCTATTCTGGGAACCTGAAGAAAGCTCTCGAAACTCTCATTAGGAAAAAAAAATTGTGCCTGGACATACATACATTTAAGTGTACTTGTGTGCTTGGAAGGGATTTATAAATTTTCTAACTGTAATCTACCAAAAATTCCTAATGAAATATTTTAGAATATGTTATCAGAAATGAGGCCGTTTATTTTTAATTTAAAGAATGTCCCTTGAAAACCAGTGGTGTCACAAGACTGTAAAACACAATGGAAGTGTGAGGTTTGAAGTTACCTTGAGTATTGAGAGACTAACAAGCCTATGTGAATAATTAAGAATGAACATTTTCCGTTCGCAAACTCTCCTCTTGCCAAGTCGATACCAACTCTAGTGATAATTCAGCTAGAAACAGCATTTACAGGTTTTACTTGTTAAATAATACAGACTGAATAGATTAGCCTGGGGTAGAAATAATTTAAGTTCAACGAATGTGAAATTTACTAAATAAGTTGAGCATAGATTGCTGTTGCGTGCAGAATCTATGAGTTCATGTCCTTACCCCAAGTACCTCAGAATGTGGCTGTATTTGGAGATAAGGCTTTTAAAAGGTAAATAAGTTAAAATGAAGCCATATGGGTGGGCCCTAATGCCATATGACTGGTGTCCTTACAAGAATGGGAAATTAGAACACAGACACGTGGAGGAAAGACCACGTGAAGACACAGGAAGAAAACAACCATCTACAAGCCACGGAGAGAGGACTTAGAATGAAACCAACCCTATGGACCCCTTGATCTTGGACATTTAACATCTAGAACTGTGAAAAAAATAAATTCCTGTTGTTTAAACTGTCCAGTACGTGGTTCTTTGTTATGGCAGCCCTAGAAAACCAATATAACAGCCTTTCCTTTTTCAGGTGAATAACCTATTAAAGAAATGATCATTACAAATATTAATAGAGGATCCTTCCATAATTAGATTTGATCTAAGTCTTCAGATATTTCATGAAGCAGACTAACATGTGCTTTCTTTTGATGGAATATTTACAAATTGTAGGCAACGTTATATTTCACTCCCCTGAGACAGCAGAGGACCGCTATCTGTCCAACAACCCCTCCTCAGAATCAGAAGAACATGGTGGATCCTTTTTCTTTATTGTGGTGGGTCCCTTTACATGGCAGGATTTCCCTTGGCTACAATGGCCAAAAACACACTGAGAAATGGAAAAGGAGTTTTATTTCTCTGGAGCCTGGGAAATATCTTTCTGTGTGCAAAGGATAGGAAAAATATTACCATAGAAATTGACTAGAAAAAAATTGCTAACCTTCTTTCAAGTCTCAAAACTACTTTCTTCACTATTTTCTTGCAGAACTCTTCAGACAAAGGGGAATAAGGAGGACTTTATTGGTTTCCAATTTTTCTTTAGATTTACTACCTTGTGTTGTTTTAAATCTGTCCTCTAACTTATTTATGAAGGTGTCTTGAATTATTTGTATCATTCCCTTTGCCTACGGTCTGCTCACATTATTTCAAGGTTAGTTTCCCTGAATCCATTAACTTTTGTGTTCACAATAATCATTTTTGATTTCCCAGTTGCAGTCAAAGAGGCTGTACCATTTCTTAATGTCCATCAGTATCACATTTCTCTAAGGGTTTTTTTGGGAACTGCTAAGGAGATTGAAGATAGCACTGATAGTAGTCTTCTTGAACACTGCTCATCACTTAAGAAAACATAGTCAACTACCAGACAATCCAGTGTCACTGGGTTCCCATCAAGGAGCGTAATCCCAAGAGTACTTTATCAATTTTCAAGGTGTGTTGAAAATCTACAAGTAAAGTTTAATCCATGAATTGATTTACTGAGATTTTTACTGAATACCAATTTTTGCATGAGGTACTGGGTCGTGAAGTAGGGACAGAAAAAACTATCTCAGTCTCTACCCTCAAAGAACAAAAACAACAGGAAGACAATGACAAACTGGCTGCCCGTATTTTAAAATATTGTGTAACTTTTGAATTGTGTGTCACACCATTGAAATGCAGCAAACAACCTTTCCTCCATAATCTCTCTAACCTTTTGTTGTTGAGCTTTCATAAAGCAGCCTGATTTAGAGTTGTCTTGATTTTCGATTTACTGCATAAATACTCTAGTTTCTCTACAGTTGCCAGTTACGTAATTATAGTAAGATGTATTTTCTTCATTGAAAAATGGAGAATATAATGCCTGTCTTGTGGACTTTTATTTGAGATAAATATTATATGTCTGTATATAAATATATACGTGTGTGTTCGTGTACATTCACACACTGTACAGTGATGCTCTGGCAAATGTTTAGCAGCCTGCTTTCTAGAAAAAAAGCCCTGATTTGCAGTGTTACTGATTTCCATGGTATAGATAAACAACATGACTGATTTCAAGTTATCAACTTGATATCTACCAGCTCACAAAATCTCTGGAGTGTGTTGACATTCAGAATCTGGTACAAGCCTGTTCCAGCACACCACGTACTATGATCCAGCCCCTTAGTACACTATTTGTGACACAGTAGATGTTTGATAAATTTTTATTTATCAAGTTTTTATATATATCATGTATATTATATATATGATTGATATTTATATATCAATTTACATAATGTAATTTTTTATTCGTAACTGAAATATGTACATCTTTAGGAAGAGGGAATACATTAAAAGTTGTCTGCCCTTTGTTTACTAATTATAATGTGAAATAGGAGATTATTTTCTGGCCACACCCAACAATGGTTCCTTATAACAGCAGAGTTGAGGGGTGGGGTGGAAAGTATTAGAAAAGAATATTTTTCAATGATTAAATATAATGTGAAAATGTTCACAATCCTTAAAGGTTCCAAAGTTGGAAGATAAACATTAAATGATAGATGTACTTATTAAGTAGGATTCTGAGCCAGAAAATAAAGAGTCTTAGGAGAGTTTTTTGGTCTTTTGCCAAGATTTTAGACTCTTCCCTCCTCTCAGTAACATAGGAGACAGGTTATGGGGTAGGGTCTTTTGATAATGTTGTCAGTAGTACAAAGACCATCGTATGTTGTCAAACTGTTGGAAGAAGGGCAGGCAGTTGAGTTTATGTTTGAGCAGATACAAAATAGCAGTAACAGGGTTTCATGTAAGAAACAGGCTGGGTTAGAGGCAGAGTTGATTTAAGGAAAACTGACAATTAAGAAAGAGAAAAACATATTCTATGGGAGAAGACAACCTAATTATTTTATTTTTGGACTATGTTTACCTAAAAATACACTTGGAAAAATTCTAAACTAAATGAAGCAAACACACCCTGTGGAGAAAATCATATTGTTATCTGTCAAGAAGCACTTGTGTGTTTATAAATATGTGGATAACGGGAATGAGTTGAAGAGTTTTCTGCCAACAGAAAACCAGTTTGGTTTCCAAGCTGTACAGTTTTTCTGGCGGTTTCAATAGAAGCAGAGGTTAGAAATTTAAATTTTTTTATTATGTGGAAAAAAATCAATCCTAAATCATGTACCAGGTTGGGAGAAGTACCATTTGAACATAGCAGGGCAGCAGGGAGCAGATCACACACTGCTTGGATCTCAGTTTATAGATTTCCTCCTCCTATTCAGGTATCACTTGTATATGGACCATAAAATCCTGGATTTATTGTTCTCATAGCATTAATTGAACTGTTATTAAAACTACCTTTTAAGTAGTGTGTTTCCTGCATTGGAATGAATCCCTGGGGACAATAATGCTGCTCGTGTTGGGATACAGATGGAGGTTATTTCTAGCCAGGAGCTGCCCAGATAGATCAGTGGAAAGGCTTAAATTCTGTTCTCCTTCCCTCCTCACATTTCCTCACAGTGTTCGTTCCCTCTCTCTTTATACATATGCGCAGCCACCAAGGCTAGCGTCTGAAGGATATCAGGACAGAGCAAATCTCTGTCGGGATGAGGAGCTGTTGAAACAGGGACTTCCCTTAAACAGTCACCTCCACATTATGTCCCCCTGAAACCCAGGGCTCAGTTATCAGAATTTAAGCACCTGATCTACTCTCCTTGCTGCTCCTTATGATCTAAAGCCAAAACTCTATCTTATGGTCTTGACCCACAGAGTAGTTAGCAATGGTTCTCTGATGCCTGAGACATACCACCCAAGAGACAATGTTTAAAAACTGTTTTTTTTTTTTTGAGGAAGATTAGCCCTTAGCTAACATCTGCCGCCAATCCTCCTCTTTTTTGCTGAGGAAGACTGGCCCTGAGCTAACATCTGTGCCCATCTTCCTCTACTTTATATGAGGGATGCCTGACACAGCATGGCTTGATAAGCAGTATGCAGATCTGCACCCAGGATCTGAACTGGCAAACCCAGGCCACCGATGCAGAATGTGCGAACTTAATTGCTGCATCACCAGGCCAGCCCCTAAACACTTCTTAATTCACTGGAAGGGACAAAAGTTAGACTAGTCTATCTTATCTTTTAGCCTTTGCATGACATTTATCATTTACAAAGTAACTCATGCCCTAAGGAAATGTGAGCTCACACACAAAAATCCTAGATATCTCTAGAGTGTGATCAATGTATGAGAGACACAACATACCAATTAACATTCAATGATTGATTGATTGAATTAATTAAAGAGATGAAACAAGAACTTAAGAGTATCTGAAGTACACAAGGATATAAGGCAGGATATTAACATGCAGCAAGAACAAGAATCTTTAAAAAAAATACTAGGTAGAAATGTTAGGTCTGAAAAATATAATAGTTTAAAATAAAATTGTTTAAAAAACTCAATAAATTGATCCACACTGGAGAAGGTATAGTTTATCTTGAATATTCTCTTTTTGCCACTTCCAGGTCCACTCTCCACAGTTACCCATCTTGTATTTATTCCATGAATTATGCATTAAGAAAAAAGTCTTGCCCTCTTATTTCTTTTGGAATCAATCAATGGGTTGCACAGCAGGAAATCAGAGAAAGAGGCGATTGTTCATGTATTACTATGGCTCATTCTCTGCCTACAATAATTTTGCAATGCCTGCTTCCTTCTATGAATTAGATGTGGTTCTGGGAACCGCTCCCTCACCTTGCCGCTTCAGGTACAGAGTGATAGAGCCAAATGTTGCTGCCACTGGGCTGCTTCACCATACTTTATTGTTATCTCTTAGCCCTGCCAACACCTCTGAAAATGATCCCTTCATTAAGCTTTTTTCTATCACCTCTTTTGTAGGTACACTTATTTGCTTGACCAACATATTAATTGGTATCATCAGTGGCCCAGGAAACAGACCCCAGTAATAGAATTTTGAGGTTGAAATTGTACATATATGAAGAGTTACATGCATTACCTCCTTACTTGGGGCAACTGGAGGCTATAAGTCATCCATATAGTAAAATGAGATGCAGTGCAGGTGGAGGGCAAAATGCTGGGAGACCAAGGAGCTGAGGTGGTTAGGTGCTGTGGTGACACAATGGTTTCCCAGGTTGTGGTGAGCTACTGCAGTATATCTTGGCCCTAGAAAGAGTACAAAGAGTAGAGGCAAGTGAAAGTCATGAAGGTTTTACGGCTGCTTAGACAGTCTGTGGCTATCTTCCGTAGCTGTGGGATAGGTATGGCTGAGGATTATGTCTTCTAAGCTTTGTAACTAAAGCCTGAACTCAACAGGGGCCTAAAGTCAAAGAGGATAAAATGTCAAATATTCTCCAAAGTTAATACGCTAATGTGCATATGAACTACTGGCATCTGTCACTCGTCTGGATCCTGAGATCCTTCATTTCTAACAAGATCCCAGGAGTTATCAATGTTGCTGATCTACAAATTCAAAACTGTAGAGGAAAGAGTCTAAGGTTCAGAAAGGGGCATGTTAACTTGGAGCTATCAAGTGCAATCTGCTCAGCTTCTCCTTTCCTAATCACACCTTCCAGGAGGTCTCAGGAGTCAGACCCTTCACCAGGGCATTAAAAAGTTATGCTTGATGAATGAAACAACAACATCCTTGGAAAGCTCTTTGATGGTGGCCTCTGTGGGCCAAACACAAGGCTAAAGATGCTGCAGTGAAACTGGACATCCTGATGTCAATGGAAACACAGAGAAGCAGCAGGCAGATGGCTGCACTTGACCATGAGAGACAAGTCATAGGGACAGGCTCTTTTGATTCAATGGGGGTAAATGGTAATGGCTATTTGATCAAAGGGTCTCTAAAAGTGAACCAGACAGGCAGCCTAGAAAGGTACTGCTGCCATATATCAATAGGAAAATAAGTCTGGGGGAAGACATCTCACTGGAATCAGCTTCTTACTCATTTTCCAGAAACAAGAAGGACTTGAAGCCCCTTGATTGACTAGGGGGTCATGTCCTCCTAATGATAATCCTGAAACACTGCTAGAAGTATACTATGTGATATAATGTAAAGCTTTCACCAACCTCTCCCCAGAAGGAACGGTAGCCATTTGCTCGAGTGACTTTGTATTAGCACCAGGGACAGACTCAGACTTTCTGAGAGAGAAGAGATAATGGCTCTGTGCTAAAGCTAATTCCTAGAGTCCTAGTGTTATATTTTAGGTCACAAATAGAATCTTAGCCAGCATGTACCTCAGTCTATATAATAGGAAAAAAGCCTATTCCATTATTAGTTCCCCAGTTTCAGAAATTACAGAGTCATCCCTTGGTATCCATGAAGGATTGATTCCAGGACCCCCTCGTGGATACCAAAATCCACAGACACTCAAGTCCCTACAGTTGCCCCTCCGTATCCACATATTCCACACCCATGGATTCAAGCAACCAAGGATTAAATGTATAGTATACAGTGTATGGGTATTTTCAGTCTGCAGTTGGTTAAATCTATCCTAAGGATACAAATGCATATCCTAAGGATACAAAGGATCGAATGTATGTGTGTGTATTTATTTATATTTCTCTCAGTGGTAACTTGACCCATGGAAAGAGAGGATCACCATGGTGGGAAGAGACAGTGAAAGAGTATATACTCACCCCCTGACAAGATATGCATTCTCATTTAACTTGATTACTTCTAGGTTCAAACACAAGACAGAATTTTGGAATGACTACGAATTACGTATACCTTAATCAGGAACTGCTAATTTCAGCTGCCATTCCAGATTTTGTTTCCTTACTGGAGCAAATCAAAGAACCTCTTTTAGGCTACTATTGGCCAAGAAAATGCATTGTTTTCAATTTCCATCAGCAAAGATAATGAGAAACAGTTTGCTTTCTTGTGTTAGGGATTGTAACGCATGTTTACTGCTGTACCCGTCATTTTGGTTAAGTTGCCTCTCTTTCATATTACAGGTTGGAGGGAACTTCATCATTTTTGATCAAAACAAACCATTCTGGTCACAGAAGTGGAGGCAGTAGGAATTACATTTAATGTTAATTTACTGCCTTCCTTCCCTCGCCCCCATTAATTTCTATACAAGCACAATGTTTTAGGTTTCATTTGGGAGTATGGTTGAATTGTTATCACCACAAGATGACACAAGAACTGATAGGACCCAGTGGGTATCCTGTGATGGGAATATACATTTTTCACTGGACAAGGGACAAGAGGGACACTGAAGGACAAAGAGTTGGGCTAGGCTGAATAGTCTCCATTTGCCCATCTGAATTTTTCCACCTTAAAAAATGCAAACAAAGGGGGCCGGCCCTGTGGCACAGTGGTTAAGCTTGCAAGTTCCGCTTCTCTGCAGCCTGGGGTTCGCCGGTTAGGATCATGGGTGAGGACATGGCACCGCTTGGCAAAAACCATGCTATGGTAGGCATCCCAAGTATAAAGTAGAGAAAGATGGGCATGGATGTTAGCTCAGGGCCAGTCTTCTTCAGCAAAGAGAGGAGGATTGGCAGTAGTTAGCTCAGGGCTAATCTTCCTCAAAAAACAAAAATGCAAATGAAGCAGAGGCATTCACAAGGTTATTAAATATGTCTGTCCCTTGATGCATCTGTGTTTGCCTCATCTCAGAATAGGCCATAAGTTCCACTGACTTGTTTGTGGTCTTCTCATCCTGAAGTTTTCCAAAATGAATCATAAATTAACTACTTACTTTTTCTTTTTCTTTCAATTTGGAACTATCTCAGATATACGTCCATCCCAATTAATTACTTAAGAAATCATCTTTGCTCATATCATTTTCTGCTTTGCCTATATATATGTACACACACACATATATCTGTGTGCATTAGTGTATGGATATGTACACATGTGTACACACACACATATACAGAATGTTTAGGCTGAAGACAGACAGAATGTGAATGAGAAAGATATTACCTATGAGTATATTAGTATATGAGTATATGAGTAATGAGACATAGATATTACCTATGACATCTAAGATTACGTGTTCAAACATGAAGATCACAGATATGCAAGACAATAATAGAAGCAGGTGTTCTGTATTCTGGAACCAATTCCAACTTGCATGTGAGGGGGTTTCTCCATACCTCCAACAAGCAATTCTGTGAACACAGTTGGATGTCCTACAGTTCAATTCAATTCTGATGCCTATCTACCCGGAGGCAGCATCAGATTCCACAGGTTAAGGGGTTGGTACTACAAGACTGCCCCTCCCCCCACTTCAGACACCTATCAAAAGCCCAGGTTGTTATCAGTGCTTCTGACCAATGAGCTACAAATCAGAAGTTCTCATGACCTCCTTCTTGGATTTGATTAATTTGCTAGTGTGGCTCACGGAACTCAGGAAACCCCTGTGCTCACTAGATTACTGATTTATTATAAAAGGATACAACTCAGGAACAGCCAGATGCAAGCAATGCATAGGGTGAGTTGTGTTGAAAGGTGCATGGAGTTTCCATGTCCTCTCCAAGTGCAACATTCTCTCCAAATCTCCATGTGTTCACCAACTCGGAAGTTGTCTGAACCCAGCCATTTTGGGTTTTGTGGAGGTCATTATGGTGCTTAAACCATTGATGATTGATCCAATTTTCATCACCTCTCTTCTTCATGAGGATCAGGGGCATGAGACTAAAAGTTGCAACCCTCTAATCACATGATTGATTCCTCTGGTGACCTGCCTCCATCCTAAGACACCCAGAGGCATTCCAAAAGTCACCTCATAAACATAACAGAAGACACCTTAATCACTCTCATCATTAAAGAAATTCCAAGACTTTTAGGAACTCTGTGCCCAAAATGGGAACAAAGACCAAAAATATATTTCTTATTAAAGATGACAGTGTTGCAGCTAGCCCTGAGGTGGAGTGATTAAGTTCACACACTCTGCTTTGGTAACCCAGGGTTTTGCTAGTTTGGATCCTGAGTGTGGACCTAGCACTGCTCATCAAGCCATGCGGAGGCAACATCCCACATAGCAGAGCCAGAAGGACCTACAACTAGAAGATACAACTATCTTTGGGGCTTTGGGGAGAATAAAGAGAAAAAAATAAGAAAATTAGCAACAGATGTTAGCTCAGGTGCCAATCTTTAAAAAAATAACAAAAGATCACAATATCACATAGAAACTAGAGGCCAATTTGCTTTAACTATACTCAATTAGTTGTCTGTCTGCACAAGTAGTTAGATAACTAAAGTAGTTAGATGACTGAAGCACACCCTATAGATAACACCTCTGACGCTTGGATCATCATGGTAACAGATGCTTAAGGTTTTCAGGAACTGAGAGTTGACTCCTCCTGGGTTCAGGCTGGTTAAGGCCACTCATCAACTGGGCCTACACAGATGACTGATAGGTGACTGCCTGACATTAGGGAGCCAAAAACTCCACCCTCAGATCATATTAACACCACCACTTTGTAAACTGTGTCTCATGAAGATCCATGAAGCTTTACCCTGGAGCAGATCTTCAAATACCTCATTCTTCCTTACCTCCAATCATGTATTCCCACACTTCAGACCACTCAGCCCCTTTATCCCACAAATACCCCTAATCTCCATTTCTCGGGTAGGCAGACTTGAGACTTGTTCTCCTGTCTTCTTGCTTGGCTGCCTTGTGAATAAACTTTTTCTCTGCTGCAAACTCATGATCTTAGTGACTGGCTTTCTGTGTGATGGGCAAAACGAACCTAGATTGGTAACAACAGCAGGTAAACAAAATCTCCACTTATAAAGTGTAGTGAAACAAGCACAATTTAATTAGCTTTTTGTTATCATACCTTACTGAGTATGTGTACTCAAAAGATGAAACACAGAAGCTCCTAATACCAAAAAGTCTAGATTACAGGTTCAGATAAGGGAAAATTGTACATTGGTTTTATTTAAAGGCTAATGGATATAACTTTTCAAAAATCTGCTGCAACCTCTGAATAAATGGCTCTTTAAATCTTTGGAATTTAGAAATAAACCAATATTCTTGTATTATTACAGGGAACGTTTTCTCAATCTTACTGGCAATAAACATATTGTTCCCAATAATTTGTTTCCTTGTTTTCGCTCTTAGTCTTCATGGTAAGTTGGTAATAGGGTTTGAGTAAGAATGTATAGAGTGGACCTCTGGCATCAAATTGTTTATGTTCAATTCTTGACTTCATATAACACTGTGTAACTTGAAAGGTCACTTAACCATCTCTCTGGGGTTCAGCTTTTCTATCTGAAATATAGGGATAATAACATTGCCTATGCAGGCTTTTGTTAAGAATCAATGGAAGTAGATGAAAACCAATTAAGATAGTGTCCAGCACACAGCAAGTACTCCATAAATCTACAATTTTTGTGATACCTGCTGTTAACACAAAGATGAAAATGAAATAACTCCTACTCCCCAGAAAGATAACTTTAGGAGGTCTCAGAGAGCAAGACATATAATAAGCATATACCAACACTCTGAACGGAGAGGGGGAAAGTCGGAGAAAAGTCTGAGTCAATACTGAGATATTAAATGTAGCTCTGTGGGAAAACTTCCTGATGGAAACTAAGTCAAATGAAGAGTTCTATGTTGAAATTAATAAAAAGACAGACAGCATTCCTGTTTCCTGTCATTCTTTCAAGAGGGGAAAGGGGATTATGATTAACGAAAAGCTTACAAAAACCATTTTTATTTTAAAGATAGGACTCTCAAACAACATATTCGCTGATTGGTCTAATTCATTTAAAAAAATGTAATAGGGGCCCGTCCAGTGCTGTAGTGGTTAGGTTTGCATATTCAGTTTTAGTGGCCCAGGGTTCACTGGTTCAGATCCCGGGTGTGGACCTACGCACAGCTTATCAAGCCATGCTATGGTAGGCATCCCACATATAAAGCGGAGGAAGATGGGTGTGGATGATAGCTCAGGGCCAGTCTTCCTCAGCAAAAAGAGGAGGATTGGCAGTGAACGTTAGCTCAGGGCTAATCTTCCACAAAAAAAAAGAAAATAGTGACCCAAAACATTTAAAAAAATAAAAAATCTGAGTTCATCGAAGTTGAAAATTGTGCTTCAAAATACACTGCTGAGGGGCCAGCCTGGTGGCACAGCAGTTGAGTTCACACATTCTGCTTCGGTGGTCTGGGGTTTGCTGGTTCTGATCCTGGGTGCAGACCTATGCACCGCTTGCCAAGCCATGCTGTGGCAGGCATCCCACGTACAAAGTATAAAGTAGAGGAAGATGGGCATGGATATTAGCTCAGGGCCCATCTTCCTCAGCAAAAATGAAGAGGTTTGGTGGTGGATGTTAGCTCAGGCCTAATCTTCCTCAAAAAAAACTAGACATTGGTAAGATAATAAAAAGATAAGACACAAACTAGGAGAAAATATTTGCAAATCACATATCTGATAAAGGGCTTATATCCAGAATGTATAACAAACACTTTTAAATTAATAAGAAGAGGACAAAAGATCAATTAAAAACTGACAGAAGACTAGAATAAACATTTTGCTAAAAATGATCTATGAGTCATTAATAGCAATGAAAAGATGCTCAATAACATTATTCATTGGGGAAATGCAAATTAAAAACAATAAGATACCAGTACACATTCACTAGATTGGCTATGATAAAATATATATATATACAAATAAGGAATTGTTTGTGAAAATGTGCAAAAAATTGAGGCCTTCGGAAATTTCTTAAAAATTAACAATATGCTTATCATTTGACCCAGCAATTCCATTCATAAGATGTACCCAATAGAAATGACACAAATGTCCACACAAAGACTTGTAAAAGAGTATTCATAGCAGCATCGTTTACGATAGCTAAATAGTTCAAAGAAAACAAATGTCTATGAACTGGTGAATGGAAAAACAAAATGTGGCATATGCATACGGTGGAATATTATTCAGCAATACAAAGTAACAAAACACTGATTCTTAGTCCAAAATGAAAGAACTTCAAAACTACTATGCCATGGAAAAAAAGTCAGCTGTGAAAGTCCATTCATTTTATGATTCCATTTTTATGAATTGCTTAGAAAAAGCAAATTTATAGAATTAAAATGCAGATCATTGGTTGCCTAGGGCTGAGGGTGGTTGAAGACATTCAGTGCAAAGAAGCAAGATCATGAGAGAACTTTTCGGGCTGATAAAAATGCTCTAAAACTGAATTGTGGTTAGTTTTACAGATTTATATATTTACTAAAAGATATCGAACTGTACAGTTACAGTGAGTGAATTTGATGATATATAAAATATATCTCAATAAAGCTGTTAAGAAAAACTGAATAGACATATTATAAACATTTAACATGTTTTTTTCACATATAGCAAATACGTATATATCCATGTATATTTAAGTTCGCAGATAATAGAAAGTAAGGCTTGTTAGAATAATAGAGAAAGTATAGAGCAAGGAATCTAGACTAGCCTTAAAGAGGATTTATTCCACAATATTAAGAAATATTAAAAAGATTAAAACTATATAATATTCCAACATTCCATTGCTATTTTCCCAGACATTAATTTTTCCTATCTATTGAATTAGTCTACTGTTGAATGTAAATATGAAAACCTGACTGGTGCTAACTTGAGCAAACCAGGAATGCAATATACTGCTACAAGGGTGTTCCCTTAAACCACAGAACTCAAGGACAGGATTTGGACTGGGAGCACTGTGGAGGAATCAAAGGGTTTTTCTTTTCTTTAAATTTTCATTCATACTTCACTGTCTATGACTATTTTCTTCTTCCCTCTCACTATAAAATAACTTCATTGTTATACACATGACAAAATTGTCTTTCAGTGGCACCCAAGGTAATATATGATGAACCATCTAGGTAATTCCTGAACTGGCACATCCTCTGCCAAGGTCCATACTCTCTGAGAAGCTATGTATGGATCCAGTTTTGGCTTCGATAACCAAACTAAAACGATAAACTGTGGCTCAATGGAGTGGCAGTGAAGTTCATCACGTATGAACATGTCCTCTTTCAGCGAAGCCATAGAGATGGAAGTTTCCATCCATAAAACAGAGGTACTAGACAGATCATCTGTTGAGTGATCAACACTGAAATATTTCTACACATTTGCCCTAAAAGATAGACTTTAATTTGTTCATCTCTCTATATAGAATATAGAGGACACTGGGAGGATACTAAGAATATTCTAAAAATGAATAAAAAATACCACTGAAATTTCACAGTAGAGCACAATTATCCCAAAAAGACAATTTTGTGCTCACTTCCCTCTTTTTCTTGTTTTTTACTTTATTTGTCAAATAAATTACAAAAATATTTATGAAAGAGTAGTACATTTCTTACCGGAAATGAGAATTGGTCCTAATAATCCCCACTATTGGCATTATTACTGTCTTAAATAGCATTTACATGAGGTTTGTGTGTGGGGTCACTTGTATAACTTCATATTTGATGACAGTTTGGAAATTTAATGAATCTTCACAACTGTGTTTTCAAGATGGTTTTTTTTGGCAAAATCAGAAAAGTCAGAAAAAAGTATAAATATTATAATATGATTAAAAACTAATCCATAGATAAACCAAATTCAAGTCAAAAGGTTCTAAGTAAAATTTTTACTAAATCTTTTTCTTACTTTTAGAAGTTAAGTAATGTTACAGTTTCCGACACGTCTGAGATAGTAATAAAAAGACTTGTGGTGATTCTCTTTAGAGCTCTGACAGCAGTTTTAAAAGAACTGTAAGCTCAGCAATTTTGACCGATTTAGTCTTTGTAATTTATACAAATGTTTAAGTCTCCGTTTCAGAGGAAAGGGCTCCCTTGGGGAGCTCAAAGATGCCAAGTCAAGACATTTGGGACTGGTAGATTACACTTTTAGTATAAAGAAGTCCAGAAACTCCTCTTCAATACGATTTTCATTCCTCAACCCTGACCCTTCTCTGGATGCAAGATATTCATTAAAGGCATCCTCACCAGTTAGCAGCCGTACATCAGCCATCAGAGTAAGGTGTGGAGGAGAAATAACAGTGAGGCTGTGAATGCTCTTTCAGAAATAGGAAGAAATTCTAATAGACGAGTAAGGGCTATTTCAAAGATGTCTATGAGAGATCTTGCCAGAAAATTGGGATATTTAAAATGTTGATTAGATTTGTTTCAGGATTAATGTAGTCAAGAGTTCTTCAATTTTGAAAACTAAAAGTTTTTAAAATTCAGAAATTCTAAAATTCGGGAATGACATCCCATCATTTTTACCATAGTATATTTGTTAAAAACAAATCACTGGGTCTGATCCACACACGAGCAAATGGGATAATAAAAAGGAGTGAAAACCAAGAGGTGGAGACCATTTGTAAACATGTCCATTCAAAACTATCCTTTTTCTTCCCTTCTCACTGGGAATGAAATCCAAAATTTAGCTGCTGTGGACAAGAGCCTTTGTGGTTCTTACCTTCCTGCCTACCACCCCCCCCCACCCCTACTTTCACCTCTCTCCCATAATAAGACCACTCCAGCCATTCTGACCTCCTCGTTCTTCAAATGTGCCAATCAAGCTGCGACCTCAAGAGTTTTGCCATTAATATTTTCTCTGCCTGTGGGGTTCTTTCCCCAATACCAAATTGCTCACTTCCTTATTTTCTTAAGATGTTGCTCAAATGCCACCTTAGCAGAGAAATTCTCCCTGACTACTCAATGGAAAGAAAGAAAAAAGTGAAAGAAAGACCAAAATAGCTCTCTATGCCACTTACACTGCTTAATTGTTTCTTTGAACTCAACATCAAAGATACCTTCTGATTACACACTTCCTAGGAGTAATAGCAGCTTTCTAATCTTTAGATGTCATTTTATCATTCCTTTCTTCCTCTAGTCCCACTTTCTCCATTTTTCTCTTCTATAGTTTACAATACTTTGCAATACTTCTTTGCAATAATTATTTATACTTTGCATTAAATCCTCTTCTGCCTAAAATGTCTAGAATGGTTTCTGTTTTCCTGACTAGAGACTGACCCGGGAAATAATTTATCTCAAGAATAGTCCCATTTAACAGACTCTCGATGATAGAGATTGTTTTTTCTGACTGGACACGGTTTGAATGTATTGAAAACCACATTGCCATCACATTTGCCCATGGCAAAGAGTTCATTGGATTATGTGCTGTGATTGTGTGAAATGAAGTGCTTAATGAAAGCAAGGTTTTTGAAGACCAACTGCATACAGCGATTGCCACTGTTTGGGGAGTGAGGGCTTCAATGACCACACCACGGTGCAGGCTCCTATGACAGCACCCGGGAGCTTACAGAAAGAATTGATAAGCTAAGGGCTCCGAAATTTCTGCACAAGACATGTTCAGGCAGCTGAACATTTTGCACAATGACTGTAAAAGCAACGAAGATGACATAGATACCATAAATAAGACCCCAAGTATGTACTGCAGAGTAGAATGTGAGAAAGTATTTAATAACAATAAGACTTTGAAATATATGTTACATTATTCAACATTTCATTCATCACATTAAAAAAAATTACCTCCTACATTGGAAAAATAGTGTTAGCCCTTTTAAAAACAAGCAAACAAACAAAAAAATGAACAAAACAAAATCACTCTTCTCAAACTATTCACAGTTCTTGGTGAAAACGATTGTGAAAACAAAAGTTCCATTGTAAAATGTGCCAGTGGTTTTCAAACCCAGTTATAGGTAAGATGTGAAACTTGTCTAAGATTTTACAAGGAGCCTCTATAGATAGAAAACTTTAAGGGAATTGAGTTTTAAATCCTCAATTTCCATAATATTTAAGCTTTTCTGGAATTGATATTCCCGATAATGCCCTTGACATGGAGATGCACAGATACAACTTTCTCCTCACTTTCCTTTTCAAAATTCCTCAAACTTTTAAAAGTGAAACTCCTGTCTTCATAGCAACCTGACTACAGTGCATAGCCCCCAAGCATAAAAACCTCATGGGCACTGAGCAAAAGAACAACTAGAAATATCTTCATCTAATGCAAATCTAAAGGGAATAACGAAAGCAAGAAGTGAGTAACAGATTCTGTAGTACTGCTTTCAACAAAGTTGAATAAAATATGTGTCAGCTGATAAATCATCAAGATAATTTTTGAAAAGAGAAGACTGTGATTACTGGCATGTCATTCAAAAGATGTTAAAAAATAAAAATATATTTATGAGAAAAAATTACATACAAACTTGGAATATATATACATACATATATTCAGGAATCAAAAGGAATAGTGCAATTTTTTTGATTATCAGAGAAGTTTTTCACAAAACTTTTAATTGAGTTGTGGGTACTAAATCTCTTTGATATTTGTATTCTATTTCATATTTTAAATGTTTTTTAATCAATATTTTTCTTACACTGTAAATTACATCCTTTGCAACTTTTAAACACAATGTTTAAGCAAGAATTAATGCTTTTAATTGTTAACAGAACAATGGTGAACAGATACATGGTTTAAAAAATATTTGAGTTGTGTGTTATCAAGGATGATTGAAGGAAATTGATGTTTACTGTGTGCAATCTATTTCATGGGAATGTGGGAAAGAAGCTTGGGGACGCTTAATTTGAAGTCTATCAAACGTATAAGGAAGTGGCGAGAATGATACATAAACTGAAAGTGGAAGGAAGGACACTAATTCCAAGAATCTTAGCAGGTGATAATCTATGGGCAATTAAAAGACTTTTGTTTTCAGTAGCTCAGCACCATTATATCTTGAAATGCATGTGATTGAATATTTTTCTTTTCTTTTGTATGTATATATAGAGCCAAAAAGTATGTATATATAGAGCCGTCTTATATATAGACCTAAAAGTGTCTTCATATAAAATGATTCACTAAATAAAATAATTCTTATTAAAATAAAATTTTACAAATAAACTTACTGACATCTGTTGAAAGTGAAACTTTACTACAGGCTACTAATTAAAAATTTTAAATTCATCCTTCTGTTGATCACAGGATAAACCATACATTGCTATTTATTTCATTTACTGAAAATATCCCAAAGAACATTTATTCTAATTTTATATGGAGAAATGCCACATTGTACTGTAAGTGAACATCATGATACTGCATGTAGGGTCACAGCCGGCAGTGATCAATAGCACTCTGTTAGTGGCTTCAGGATGAAATGATTGTAAAAACAGAACTCTGCATATTCAAAAGCAAGAAAGTCAGTGTATGGAAGAAACAGTAATGTGACATTAAATTAGGGGCATGTAATGATGGGGAAACAGATAATGATCAAGAAACATCAAGTTTTGCAATTTTTATTTGGAACAAAAGAGACCTTGCCCATTTGTTGGTTTGAAAACTATACAATCCGTCTATAGTCTTTCAACTCATAAGATAAATAATTCTACATTCTAAGTGAGTTAACATGAATTCTAGATATACCATTTCCCTACGTTTATCAATTGGACCTGTTATAGATTTAATACTTGAAATGCTCACTGATGAAAATGAGATTTTGATTCAAAAATCCGTGTAGCTAGAGTATGAATCAAGTCTCTCACAAATTTCGGGTTTGGTTAGAAATGGGAAGTTGGCCTCATGAGGAAAGTGAGCTGTGTGAAATAAGTAAAAACTCAAGAGAGCAAAATGGCAGATTTAAGTTGATAAGACACTACTAGGAAAAGCAGCAATTAGTCAAAGGATAGCCAAGTTAAACACAATCAGATTAGTTCAACCAAACTAAAACCCACCAAGATCAAGGATCATCTGCAATGGGCAACGTGGGAGGGTTTTTTCTCTTTTGGTTATTTTCCACCAAATCCTAACTATTTTCTCACTGGGAGCAAATGAAACCAAGAAGAGTGAAAACATTTCTGGTTGAGTTTTTCACACATGTTGTCATAGGGCAAATCCTTGATCTGAAGAAGAGTGAAATAAGTGGGAAGTTGAGGGGAAGGAACCCCAAGCAGATGGATGATAAACAGTGGAGGCAGCTCAAGATATATAAATGCACAGAGCAAATTCAGAGCAATGATGCAAGCATTCACGTGTGCACCTGGGAACAGAATTGGTGCTAGATAGCACAGGAGTTTACATCCTAACCTGCACTGTGTGGACTCATCTCTAGGAAGCCACTGCAGGCTTCTCCTAAGAGATCAAGCAGAGCGACAGCGTCCAGGGCTTTTTGTGCCTTCTCCCGAGAACAGTTCCTAATCTTTCTCACCCAAGTCACCCCCCGTGCAAAATTCTGTTTCATTAAAGCATTCATGACAGGTGTGCAAGTCTGCTTCAGTGTTTTGCAAATACTTATTCATTATTTTCAAAGTGAAGCTAACTTTTCAAAATTGCTTCCAGAAGAAAATAGGCGTGATAGAGGAATATTCAAATTTGTATAGACAGAGGTTCAAATAATTTCGTTGTTTTACAGACATCCTTGCATATCACATACGGAAAATACAAAAAGTCAGTTTCTCAGTCCACTTGAAAGCAGTATTTAACAAAATCACCATTATCACCAAGAAAGAATATATGCTCACTGCATTATCTATTTTTTTTAATGGGTGAATTTCATTCCACAAAGAATTGAATCAGCTAGCTAATATATAACAAGCAAAGTAATTACATTGCAACTGGCAAATTTTTATTATCAAAAATATAGTCTTATTCAAACTGGTGACACTGAAGTGAAAATTCTGTGTATTATATTACTGACCACGAGAGTTTTCTTTTCAATCCTTATTTTTAACATGTCAGAAAATAGTATAAATTTGCCCTAAAACTATATACTATCACTACTAATCTTTCCTATGTTAATATAAATGAAACATGGCAGATGTGATATTATTAAGGTTTATATTGCAAATACTCTTTTGCTTATCCATCTTAGAAAGGTTCACTTGGTACTCCATGAGGCAAACCATTCTGCCTGTCAGTTCACCCCACAGATCTAGGAATAATGAACACATCGGATGCTGACCTCAAGCAATATTCCTTCTGACTTGCTCTCTTTCACAGCACACTTGGGTTATGCCCCATTACATCCTATGCATTGTTTCATCTCATGGGTTTCTCGGAAAATGGAGAGGTGGGGGAGAGGAGAAATAGATAAAAAAGATGGATTTTCCACTTATGGGAAAATTGCTTTCAATAGGGACCAAATACGTTGAAAAGCAAAATCCATAGCAACTCTTTGAATAAGAGGCAGATCCTATAGGTTTTTCCAGACTTCTGTGATCCTAGTATTGACTTGCTCTGCTCCTATGTAAACTAATCCTGAAGATTACAAAAGCTGGTGGCCCAGATTAATACTGTTTTTGAGGGTTTTGAATATTTATATTTGTTGCTGCTTTCTCTTAGTAAGAAAGTCAGGCTGACTATAAAAACAAATACACCATATAAAAATGATTTTGAGAATTATTAAATTCAATGACACTTTATGCATCAGTTCATTGAAAATGTTATTAAAGCCTTTAACTACAAACTTCTTCATAATATATGTGTTTACCATTTTTTAGGAGCTAAAATAACCTATTCTGTCTTTTGCTTCCGTTATCCTCTCTGTTTCCATGATGCACGTATTTCCCTTGCCTTATTGTGTGCTCCTATGATTCATGATTACTTTCCAGGAGTGGAGTGTATTAGAGGCCAATAAAATTAGGTGATACAGCTCCTAAGTAGCATAAATCAGAAAAAACAACATGGTGGAATCTATGAGGTTTTGCCTTATGGCTTCATCTCTTAATTCTTTGTGCTAAATTCCTTACCTGCTTCCATTTTCCAGCAGAAGACCCACCATACTGAATCCAGGGTTAGTCCCGGCCAATGAAAGAAACCTTAGCTCATAAACAGCAATGTCTTATTTTCAAGCACTGTATCTTGAGGACACTATTATTACCATAATTCACAACTTGGTTGTTTTGGACCATTTGTTGTCTGGACTTATTAACCAGATGTATGAACTTTATTCAGCGTTTTACCTTTGAGTATTGATTCTTATTTTTTAATTCCATAAACACATTATCCCAAGAATATATATTATAATCACAAAACTAAGTAGGATAAATCCAAATAAAATATATTGCAAGTGGATTCAAAAGTAGATGTCAGCCCTGCTTTATAGAAAAGATAGATCTGAAACGTGAAAAAAGCAATCAATTTGAAAGTGATTGAAAAAGAAAATCATGGAAAATAATATGTTGGATAACTTCTCTTAGAAAGAAAACCATGATTGTGACATTATCATTTCAGAGAAAAGAAGAAAAAATATTACAACTTCCTTTTTTCATGAAACTAGTCCAAAACTGAACTATAAACATGGCAATGCTAATAAGAAAAAAGAGGAGTAAATAGTGGAAAGGTAGGAAAAGTTAACCCAAGAACCATAGGATACTATTAAAAGTGTAACGTGTGTTTGATTGGAGTCCCAGAAGAAGTAGAGAGAGAGAACAGGGCCCAGAAAATATGTGATGAGACAATAGCTAAGAATTTGCTAAAACTTATGAAAGATAATGAATGATAGATCCATGATGTGTGTGGAAGCCCAATCACGACAATTAAAAAGAAAAGCACAACCAAGCACACAAAGATAAACAAGAAATCTTAAAGGACGGAAGAGAAAAAAAGAAATAATAATATGCATTCATCTATATATTTTATAAAATGAATTATGCACAGATAGGGACATCATTTCTCCAATGTAAGTTCATGCTGGGCCTTCATATGACTTGATTAACATCAAGAATCTGGAAGCATATGCATCACTGTTTGCTACCAGCTATAGTGGGGAAATACGTGGAGCTATTGGAAAATGATGCTGTTAGACACTATCAATTTCTGTGAAAGAAAAACAATGTCTCTCATGCTGGGAGAGTATGTCATCCCAAATATCAAACATGTTATGAATATACATGGGGCCCTGGCATAATATCCCTCTTATCAAACAATATTATAGGTTGGAAATAGACTCTGTGCCTAAAATATCCTGGGTAATTCTACTCTCAAAAAGCACAAGCTAAAGCGACACTTTGTGGCACGTGTATCCCTTGCTGGCGGTGAGTTTCTAGAGCTCAGCCAGGGCAGATATTTCCTCTCTCCTTCAACCAGAGTTGTTGCATCTGCCTCTGTTAATTTTTGAAATAAGTCACTGGATTTTCCCACCGTTAAACGCTATACATTCAGGAAATAATTAGATATGATTGCACATCTTGCCAAGAAAAACAATACCTTGATAAATATTTCTTCAACTATTAAGTCAATGAGTAAGATTGAGTCCCTGTTATTGATATAGAAAAAGTGACAAATTGTAGAGCTTGGTCACTAACATCAGTGAAATACCACTTCTTCAGGTCAGTTTCTAGTATCACTTGACTGGATTATTGCAATAGTCACCTATCCTTTCTGCACACGTTATTGCCCCTTCTGATCTCAACCAAGACAATTTTTCAAAATTCAGCTTTGCTTTATGGCTTAAAATCTTATAGTTTTTTTTTCTTTTTTTTTAAAGATTTTTTTTTTTTCCTTTTTCTCCCCAAAGCCCCCCGGTACATAGTTGTATATTCTTCGTTGTGGGTCCTTCTAGTTGTGGCACGTGGGACGCCACCTCAGCGTGGCCCGGCGAGCCGCGCCATGTCCGCGCCCAGGATTCGAACCAATGAAACACTGGGCCGCCTGCAGCAGAGCGCGCGAACCCAACCACTCGGCCACGGGGCCAGCCCCGAAAATCTTATAGTTTTAATCTGGTCTTTTAATTTAATCAGTGCCACTTGGAACCACATTGTGGGGAGGAACTTTGGTAGTTACATCACACATGAAAGCAAGCACTTCATTTACTTCTATCTGGATCAAGTGGCCATTCTGTTGTTTGAATCTGTTTAATGCATGGACGGTGCCGCATACCTAGTGATCCATCCAAAAACGAGGACTTCAGCCTAATTTCAAAATACCGGAGACTGAGATCTTCAGCCTCGCCCAAGTGAACACCTCAGTCTTTGAAATTTTATTGTGTTGATTTGTACAGGGTGTGTTCTATACTAATTTGTGGTATTTGTATTTATTTTCTATTTCATACTTCTCTGCCTCATGTTTTTTCTTCTCCAAATCCACATCTTTCCAAAAAAAAAAAAATAAAGCTGTTGGAGAAATGTGAAAAAAAAATTTTATTATGTGAGCCAAGCCCTGCCAACCTTTCAACTCTTGTCTTTTCCCTTTTTCTGTGTTCTATTCTATTTTGACAAAGCTGTGTTTGCTGAACCTTTGGTCTCCCAGAGACCTCCCAATGGAAGAAAGATAGGATGGTTCAAAATTACTTACGTTTGTGTTAACATGTTACTTTCTCTTGAGAGGAAGTGTTGACATTGAGATGGATTCTGATGGATGACATTCAAAGCAGTCCTCTTCGAATGTGGGTTAAATGTAGTTGTTTCGCCCCACACTTGAGCTAAAGTAGAAGGCATAGGACAGTGCAGTTATAGCTGGGTATGTTACAGAGCTCCTTTGTCATTAAAGTCATTAAAGTATTTATTGGCGGCAAAGAAACAGAAGAAACTACTATTACTATTTGCATGCAATGTCTTTCTTTAAAATTTACCAGCATTTTAAACTTCAACTTTATAAAAGTGATATTTTCCTTAAAAATGAAGAATAAGAAAGAAAGAGTAAGACCCAAGAGCATTTAGAAAGAAAATTGGAAACCATTTCGGTGAAAGTGGCCAAATCTACAACGCATTCTACTCAAGTAGCCATGGAAAGAAAAAAGAAAGTGGTACGTCCTTGCCTACTAATCAGGGTTAAACCTCCCATAATTGCAGTGGCAGTGTGCAGATAATATTTATGAAGAGTCTGTTAACATAGGTCATGTGAAATTGTTATACTACTACAGGACAGAGGTTAGAAACTACCACCTCTTGACGAATTCAGGAAATAATTGCATGGCACTTGCTACCGGGAAAGTAATGCTCATTGGTTTTGATAGCCAGGATGTTTAGTGTTTAACATATTTCAAACTCTTGTTATATGTAGTTTATTACCACCAAAGTAGATACGCCCCCAGACTTGTCCCCCAATTTTTCTTTTCTTTTTTTTATGTGGACCCATAGGGACTGGAGAGGAGGACTGAAAGACAGGCAATACTGAGTATTTGTCCCAGAGAAATCAAGAGATCTCAGACAAGGGTGGAGCATCACTCCTCAGGTGCAAGGAAACAGGGTAGCCTTCTAGTAGGAGGGCGCTGGGGAGGTGGACCCAGGGGCCTGGCACTGGGAGGGCAGAGGTCCTGGGGCGCCGGATACCTGCGTCAGCGCCCACTTAGGTGGTCCATATCGGTCCTCCAAGGGAACCGGCCTTTCTCCAGCTCTGTGCCTTTTCTGGCATCTGGGTTTCTCTTCCTTTCATGCTTTTCTGTCTGCTCTGAGGCTCAAGTTCCACCTGAGGACACATAGCTGCTGTCCTTTCTCTCCCCTCCAGGGCGCCCAGCCTCCATCGTGTCGCTGAGACCCTTCCGCCAAAGCATCTGATGTCGATATTTGCTACCATTTTTTTTTTTTTTTGCTCTTAAGAAAACTGCCTTTACTCTATTAGTAGTTGGAAAAATTACCTGGTTCAGAAAAAATGTTTGGTCAGCTGGAGAGAAGAGAGAAACGGAATGCCACCCAAGAGAACGGGTGCATCTTCTGGGAGGGCGCCTGGATGCGGTGAGGAGCACTGAGAGCTGAGGCGGGGCCGCTGCGGATCTCCAGGTGAGGTTGGTTGTGACACCTTCTGAAGTGTCTGAGAGCTTCAGGTATGAAACCAAAATTCCTATGTACTTAGTCATCTCGGGGAGGGGGTACCAGGATATGTGGGGCCCCCTTTTTTTCTTTCCGTTTTTTATTTTTATTTTCAGCTTTACAACCCAGCGAGGTAGGATGGTATTAGGATTATGGTGGCTATTTCATAGAAGTAGCAGCTGAAGTTCCGAAGTTGACTATTTTCTGAAAGGTACTTTTCCTGGTCCAAGATCACACAGCAAGAATATGGACAAGCCTGGGTTTGAATCCAATTTTCCTGTTTGATTGATTGATCCATTCATTCATTTAGCCTTGCAAGCATGCCTTCATCCAGGATGCGTTTCTTCGCCTCTACTATTTGCTCTGGCCGTGGTGACAGCTGTGAACAAGGCAGCCAAGGACCTGGTGGATCTCGAAGCTGCATCGTGACCTTCTTGTCACCCCTATCAGACTGTGAGGTCGGAGAGCAGAGGCTGTTGCAGCAATGACAGAGGAAAAAATTAAAGCGCTTTAATTAAAAAATCAGAAGTGGATGATAAAGTGCATAGAAACTGAAAATTTACCAACTATTTAAAACTCGGACTTGCTGACTGTTCAGAAACTACACAGATGGGTCATGGGTGGTGGGGAACAGCAGAAAGCAATTGTAGGTGAATCTGCATTCTTCTAGCTCCTCCCCGTGGCACCTGTTTGCAAGGAAAGCCTGACTGACTAAATATTGAGCCAGGCTAATGCTGGAAGCCAGTATAAGAACATAGTAGTTAATTAACTTACAGAAAAACCCACAAAACTTACACTGATTCCCCATTACTTTCAAGGTAAAGTCTGGAATCCTTAAAAGAGATAAAATATACCTATTGTTTGATCTTTAGCTTTCTTCTTTGGTCTCAACTTTCATTGAACACACTTCCATCAGTAAAGTGTTATCTGCGATTCACTGGGCGTGTCCACCTTCCTTCTTACTTAGCGGCATGTTCATAGGCTTTTTTCCAGGAGGCCTGACCTCTGAGCTTCCCCAGAGGTTGGTTATGTCCTTCTAATATCCTTCCATGGGACTCAATTCTATGTCTACTGTAGCACTAGGTTAAACTTACCTGTTTGTTTTATATCTTCTCTACAAGACTAAGTTTCATGATGAAAGGGATCTCTATTCTATGCATCATTTTTCACTCATCATTTTGTATACTGCTGGCATATTATAGGCACTTGGATATTTATGAAATGAATGAAGACTAGATAGACAGGAAGTAGTAAAGTGTAGATCTCCTGAGAAGCTGTTTGACTATACACCACGTTAGAAATACTGAAAAGATGCTATAGGATAGTAACATGAGTGGAACGAGTGAAATGAGAGAGAACAGCATCACAAGATATCAACAATAAAAGAGACTTTCTTCTTGAATGCTTATCCCTGAAACAAAGATTTAAGGTGTATTAATACAGAGAGGACTGTAACAATATGGTATTTCTGCTAGGAGATAGATTTCAATATTGGAGCAAAGCAACATTTGCTCAGGGATTAGTAATAAAGCTCCCATCTGGAATACGTGACAAGAGTAGATTGCACAGAAGCTCTGGCTTCCAGGGAGGAAAGTAACCTGCTTTATCCACTCCCTCCCCCGCTTCTGTTCCTAGCTTCCATGAATTTACCGGCATAAACTGTCTTATAACAGGAACTTTGTAATGCTTTTGGCAATGGATTCTGCAGATTTAATATTTGTCCCATTAGTTGTCCTATATATTTGGTATTCAATATATTACTACTATTTTCAACACTTTACATATGATAAAACTATCAGGCATATTAAGACACTCCCTTGCATTTTTCCGAGAACAAAATAAAGCAAAACAAAACAAAATCACCAACCAAGCAAACAAACAAAAAAGCTATTTCTTGGAGTGTTAGGAGACAGAGATATGATATGTGACTATAAAGCAGAGATCAGGAAATACAGAGTTCAAGGGTTCATATAGCAGCAGTGAGTATCTTACAAAAGTTGATACAGACACAAGCTAAAAAATTACACGTTGATTTAAATCTTTAGCCTCATTTTCCCTTTCTTCTACCAAAATGGAAATGGAGTATGCTTGGAAAACTCTCCTAAGGACAGATCAAATGCAATATATTTTTAATTGTGTAATTTAATAAGGTGTAATTGAAAATCATAAATTCCATAGAATAAAATTTCAATTATTCAAATTGTTTTAATATTAATATTTATTTTTTGGAAATGTCATTATATGGATTTTTAAAAGCCAGAAAAGAATAAATTAAGAATATTGAATCCTTAAAATGTACAATTTCATCTAGTTTTTGAGGTAAATTTCTAGTCTACCAGAGGGTATGAAATTAACTCTAGGTTAGCAACTCTCCTTGTCTGCCTGATATATGATCATTTTTATCAACCTTGTTATTCTCCTAATTTGTGCTTCTTACAAAACCATCCTGAGTCTCGTACGCTTTTGAAAACCCATAATTATATTGGTTACAATGCCTGTATTTTGTCAAATCAGAGAATTGATTCGGCCCTTAGTATATCACATTTGAAGTGAGGCAATAAAATAGGGCACAAGAGTGTGTGTGTGTTGGGGGGGGGTATGAACATTATAGAGAAGGGTCTGAAAACCATGTCGTTTAAGGCATGCTAGATGTTTAACTTGGTGATAGACGATGTAGAAAGAGGACACTTGATGCCATAACACTGAGGGTCTGTGTTATGGAAGAAGGAATAAATTGTTACATGTAGCTCCAAAATGGCAAGTCAGGTTAAGCTCCTTACTAAAGGTAAATATAAAGACTTCTTTAATAATTGATGCTACATATTGGCTCAGTGGCAAAAGACGTGGTTTCTGGAAATATACTACCTTGGTTTGAATCCACACATGCTGATTTACTAGCTGTGGAACAGGCAAGTTTTTTCACACCTTCCTGTATATAAAATTGGCAATAACAATAGCACCAAATCAGAGAATTGGCATTTGGTTAAATGAGAAGATGTTTATAAAACATTTGTAAAAACACAACACAGAGAACTGCTAAACGTTATTATTGTAACTGAATTGGTAACTTTGTAAGGTAATCAGTTCTGTGTTACTGTAGAAAGAAAATATAGATGTAGCATAGAGTAAATTACTGCCGCAGTTAAGAGAATTGAATCATGTAACCTCAAAGATAATTATAATTCAAAGAATCTAGTATTCTCTAGGAAAATATTCTAAATGAAAGTATAGCCTTTGGTTGAATAGAAAATATGTAATATAGTTGGCTAGATATGCACATACATTAGTTAAGATAGACATAATTCAAGAAGTTTCCAGTTTAGTGGAATAAGTAAGGTAGATTTAATGGGTTTTACTAAATTGTCCTTAATTACACAGAAGTGTGAGGGGAAACCCCCCAATGTTCTGCCTTATAATTGGCTGTTAATAGATATCTGTTGAGTTATTGAGTATCGTAAGATAAACTGGGAGATTCAGAGCATTGCATTAAACAACTTCTTTTTTTTTGGTCAGGAAGATTGACCTTGAGCTAACATTTGTTACCAATCCTCCTCTTTTTGCTTGAGGAAGATTGGCCCTGAGCTAACATCTGTGCCCATCTTCCTCTATTTTATGTGTGGGATGCTGCCACAGCATGGCTTGATGAGTGATGAGCAGTGTGTAGGTCCACGCTGAGGTTCTGAACCTGTGAACCCTGGGCCACCGAAGCAGAGCACACCAACTTAACCACTACACCACCAGGCCAGCCTCTTAAACTTCTTCTTCTTTTTTGAATCTCCAGTAGTATAATATCTGTTATTTTTCTTTCTCTCTGAACCCTGAAACAATAGGCTAATTCTAATTTCGGTTAGGTTTTAGATTTTACACAGAAGTCAGTGTGAAGCTCAATAAGCTTATGAGAGAAAACAACCAGAAATAAATTGTTACAAAACCAATTTCCCCAAAGAATACTACCAAGTTGCTATGTAGCAAAGAAAACTCAAAATGCCAACGCAAAGCTGTATCCTCATTGTACCTGAAGTTTGCTGTTTCTAGAGTTCGCTTATCTATTCACTTTATTGAACACTTACAAGCTAATACTTGATCCCAATCCATTTTGGTCTTATCTTAAAAAATGAAATTCCACTCTATTTTTTATTCCATTTATAAAGTTTTCTATGAATAAATTTTTTAAATTGGAAGTTCTGTCCAAAAAAGGAAAAAGAAAAAGACAACTGTATTAATAAACACATGGAAGTGTATAGTGGGCGTTTTGTCTAATTTTGTGAGATAAGATTTAAATAAGAAGTGGAATTCTTCAGATCCTAAATGTATTTACCAGCTGCCACTTTTCAGTGCTTTCAACTGATGAAAAGAGTGGGAGCATTTCAGATTGGCATATATTATTAGACATTTGAATATGTAAACAAAAAGACTAAGGCTGGATGTGTGATCTCTTTTTTACGCTTCTATTGGACTCGCTGAGGTTTCAGTAGGGAATTCCATTATTTCCTAAAAAACCTTTGGAAGAACAGTCATACACAAACACTTGAGAAAGATAAAAGGCAAATTTGTCCAGGCCTTTCTTACCAGAGAAAGAATGAGCAGATTCGTGTCCAGTGGTCCTACTGTTGCAGAGCATCAGTTGGTTCCATGCAGTGTTAACATGATCTGTTACAGAGTTTTCACTTCCACTTTAATAAATCTTGCCAGTGGGAACATGTATATTTTAGGAGGTCAAACAATCGTATTCTGCAAATGATAGTGTGTAAATATTTTCTGATGAAAAAATATTTAAGTCAGAAAAGCAATAATTGTTTAGATAATCATCTTTGATAATAAAAAAGATCAACATTAATTATAGTCTAGACTTCTAGGCAGTAAATGTGACATTTCTATTAATGTTAATGGGAATTTTATGTTTTAATCTCCATTGCTTTGAAAATATATTCCTATATAAAGGGCGTGTTTCATTTTATTATGATCACTGTTATTCTCTGCCTTTCATATCGTGAATCAAGAATATTTAGCCCTTGGTAATATAATTCAACCAAGGAAATTTAAAGACGTTTTCGATCATAACATTAAAAAGAAAAATGAAAAAGAAACACTGACAGAATAATCAATGCTTTTACACACACATGCACACATTTATAATTTACATAGGGAAATTAGCTTCTATTTTATTGTCCATATCCATAGTAAGAGTTAGCACAATTAAAAAGGTAACTCACATTGTATATACACAATCTCTTTCTATGGTTAAAAGCAAAATAATATATATATATCATTATATGTATGTATATGTATAAAACCCCTAATTTGGCAGATTTTTCAGATTGAATCAAATAAATCATTACAGTTTCTTGCATCATCTAAGCCCCGCCCTTTATTGATAATATTTCCTCTTTGAATTTCACAGGACACTAGCAACATAGTTTCTTTTACGTGGAATTAGAAAGTCCTTGTTTCAACTGCTGCTGAGATGGTTGATGGAGGTATGTTTTATTTTAGAAGAAAATTATCAGAAATAACATGCTGTGCTATGAGCTCTGTAGGGCAGGCACATTCTTATTTCCAGTTTGTCTCTCAGTTTTCTTAAATTTACTTTCTCATTTTGTTAACACATTGTGAGCTGTAATTTCCGTGGAAGCAGGGACTGTCTCTTTCTCTTGCATTCCTGCATCTCTGCCCCATGGGTGCCAAGTTTTTATTCATCTATTCATTCATTCAGCAAATGTTGGATTACCTACGAACACCAGTACATAGTTTAAGGCAATGAAAGAGACACACATGGTCTCTTCCCTGTTATATTCTGCAAGGTACAAAGTCTATAGCTTTTTTGAATGAACCACTATAATTTCTCTTTGTACAGTCCAACAACCAGGTGAGGATGACATTATAATACACAAGCCATGGATGAGGAAACTGAAGCAAAGGCAAGTTTCAAACTCACCTGAGGTCACAGAGATGGTCCTGAACCATTGGAGTTCAGACATTAAAGGCGCCCTGTCTCATGTTTTGATAGTTAAATTGAATTTCACCCCTTCATTACTATATTTGAGGGCTATCTATGAATTTAAATTCAAGATCTGTAAGTACTTAATGTACATTTATGAAGTTACAATCCTAAAAGCTTCAGAAGGATGGCAGTGGTCTTGGACAGCAAAAGCTGTGACAGACAATGGAGAATCAGAGTAGCACCCTTTGATTTCAAGTCCCTGTATTGTCTTCATGACTTGCAGCAAATCACCCAATTTTGCCTGTGTGTATAATATGGGTGTTGGATCAGCATGTTTCTAAGGTCTTTGTCAACTCTGTAGAACTATATCTCTGAATTAAATGGTGAAAAAAGTTATATTTATAAAGATACAATCATACCTCTTTTAGTGGCATCTTGGAGTGAGGTCTTCTATGTTACAGGGTTTTCGATAGCTGAAATTCTTCTGATCAGTCATTATCTTGAATATGTTTATTATTATTTTGCTTTTCTGTGATTCCTTGGACTCATTGTCATAAACATATGTTATTGAAAACTACCTGAAACAACCTAAGCTTGCTTTGCTTTGTTACTGCTACAATTGTTTTTAAATTTTTTGACATTTTCAATATTAGACTATTGCTTTTCTCAACCATCTGTCTTCTCTACTAACACTCTATCTTTATAATTTTCCCCTTATCTTTTGATTTTGACTTAGAAAAAGAGGATAACCTTATTTCTTGAATTGTACTTTTGCATAAAGAAGGATTAGATAAAATTCAGACTTAAAATCTGTAGACCTTCCATGTGGAAAATACAGAAGAATATCCCTGGATAGCCTTTGTACTACATGGGTTACTTAATTACAGGAATATTTTTTCCCTATGTTTTATGCTACATTTTAGGAGGCTGAGTATTTTAACTTATTAGAATCTGTATTGGAAACTGGTTTATAAAAGCATTCAGCAAATATTTGTTGGCTATGGATGTATTCATACATGCATAGATAGTAAATCACTGTACAGGCCAATTTATTTATCTCTTAGAACTTAAAACAAAAATGAAAAAAAAAAAAAGACCTGGCAAGTATAAGATTGTCGACTGATGTCACTACTGTGTAGAAAGTACACAGAGACCTTTGTATTTATTTATCTTCGTCTCTTATAAGGCATTCATTGCTGTGGAGATATTCTATAGTTTCTTACTTCACATTCATGTGTCACTGAATGCACGTGTGATTTTTAAATTGTGAGGCACATTGTATTGATTCCTTGTTTGCGTTTCATAAACTAAACAGAGCTCATAAAATACAAAACTGAATAGAGTAATTGTTTTAAACATGATGGGAATAACCTAGCTCCAGAGCTTGTTGCTATGTCTACTTCACATAAGAGTAAGTCAAATCTGGAAAAGAAGATATAGCTGTGTCTGTGTGAGCGGTTATGAAACACGATGAATTTAAATACAGTTCAACTTTGGGTGTTTTTGTATATGCCCTCACTACTGTTCCTATTACTACCCATCATCTGAGTATCTTTATAAATCGTATATTCTTCAAGTCCCATCATATCAAATTGCCATGAAGAAAATTAAATTCATTTTTGTAAGTTTGATAGGAACACTATAGCTTCATAATTTTAGAATTCATCGTTAGTTGTCCATAAAAAGAAACAGAATTTTATGAACCTATTTGCTTGTAAGGAAGCAATTTAACTGAATATGACAATATGGGAGTGAAATAAAATTCTCTCCCGACCTAACAGTAATAAAATATCCAACCAGGGGCCTGCCCTGTGGTGCAGCAGTTAAGTGTGTATGTTCTGCTTCCAGAGCTGGGGTTCACTGGTTCGGATCTGGGTGCAGACCTACGCATCGCTTGTCAAGCCATCCTGTGGCAGGTGTCCCACATAAAAATAGAGGAAGATGGGCCTGGATATTAGCTCAGGGCCAGTCTTCCTCCGCAAAAAGAGGAGGATTGGCAGCAGATGTTAGCTCAGGGCTAGTCTTCCTCAAAAAAAAAAAAAAATCAAAGCATAATATTTCATAGCCTTTGCTTTTCTTTCATTATGTCTAACTATAGGTTTTATTGATCATAAAACTGTGTAACCTGTCTAAAAACCTAGCCATATAAACTCTTTGAACAATTTCTTTCATTTTATCATTTAAACAGTCCATGTGATTTTGCCTAATCTCAGAAATATTCTTAGGATAATAGGGAAAGTGAAGATTATTTCCTTTCAGCATCCACTTGCTATATATGCTAATTTATTTACATATAACGCTAAATAAAATTATATTCATTTATTCATCCACTTTTTAACCTACCTTCTTAATATCGCCATGGGCATCAATACCATCAATTATGCATATTTAGCTTTCAAAACACAATGAAATTTAATATTCATACAGTATAAATATATAAGTAATCAAAATTATATGCATATAATTATATATATGTAATTATAATAATTCTTATAACACATTGAGAATACACTATCGTTTGAAAAGAAATATGGTTCCTTGTTCATTTGGATTAAATTCATCAAACATTTTCCATAAATCCCTTTGTCGCATGAGTTAAAAGGAGCATATTCATTTTGATGCACTATAAAAATCTAACTCACTTTAATACAAATCGCACACAGTGGTTTTTAATTTAGAAATTCCCTCATCTTATTTACATTATCTTTATATTGTAAGTTTTCTTCTCTTACAACAGGTTGTGGTACCACCAGACCTCTTCAAAGACAACGCATGTAAGATCAGGAGGAACGTGTTAATTAAATCTTTGTTTCCTTCTCTTTTTTCATAAACTTATTCAGTTTGTTCCTCAGTAGATTAGATGAAACATCAAAACTGAAATTAAAATCAATCAGTCTAGGGAATTTTCTTATTTCTAAATAATATGAGATTGGTCAAAGGGAAGATTGAAACTTCGTTACTGTAAAATTTGGGGGTTATCTGTGGATATCACATAGTCAATGCAATTCTTGAATCCTATTGGCAGAGGTTATTACCGTTTCAATATATAGTGAGATTTTCCACATAATAAAACTATAGCACAGATCCCAATAAAGTGAAAGTATAAATAGTATGCCATTTTTTCTGCTAAATAAATTGATCTATAGTACATGGTAAAAAATAAATTTAGTTGCTCCTACATGCATACTGCTCTGGCACCCATTTCTACCATCAGCCATGTCATAAGTAGTTATAAATAATCTGTGAGGGCACAGTAAACGGCCAGTTATGGATTTGGAGTGGCTATAGTGCACACTACACACAGTTCCTTCCTGCCCCTAATTCCTCATTTCCCTATATTCTAATTTTATATATACATATATATTTCCAGTCATTGTTCATAATCACCATTTAGCAAACAGAGTGCTACACATATTCATATTGCCACAATACCTAGAACAGAGGTTTTTCATGAAGATGATTATAAAAAATAAATCTTGTAAAGTGAATAAAATGCAAATGTAAAAGAAGATAACTTGATATGAATTTTAAAAGATCGAGTAAAAAAGTTGGAAAACATTCCAAATTCACCTGTCACTTCCAGGCATTAATATGCCATCTTCCTCCTTAGAAATAAACATGGTCTTATAAGTTTACTTTTTGTGTTACATAAATCATTTCAGAGTAATTTAGTCATCTTGAAAGTCATCTTGATTTTTTCCACTTCACTGAAATTTGCGTTAGCTCCTAGAGAGTCTGTATTTTATAGGAACCATTGTCAGATTCAGTTTGCCTTTAGATCTACAAGCAACATGTGCCCTCAAGAGCTTCCTTTCCTTGATCAGATGACCTAATTGAAGAGCTTATGCATTGGTTGCTAAGCGTCAGCCTGTGAATGTCTTTTGGTGATGGCCGAGAGAAAAGTTCTGGGACATGTTGAGGGATATCTAGTGAAAGTGTCTCACACCCGACAGACACTGAATAAGGGGCAAGTGTCTCCTTAACATTCCTCTTTGATTACCACCGTGATATGCTTTCCTTGAACTGAAAAATAATGGTGAGTATTAAACGATAAGCAAGTACATAGGAAAGTCCCGATTGTCCTGGAACTTAGAGCATATTATCAGATTTACCATGTTGTTCTCCCAGGTGAACGTGCACAGCACTAGCTGTGTAAGAACATTAGAAAAATGAGGCAAAGGAGGCTGTCACACGCTCATCATTTGGGCATCTTAGAAGAAGACTTTTAAACTAGAAGAGGAATTCAAATCAGCAAATGACTCAGATACCCAAAGGGCCTGGCTTTATCTCACAGAGTACCCAGTGCCTAGGCATAAATTACTTTAATATGTTTATGTTTTTATGTATGATATTGTGAAGATAAACATGGTCTCTCAACTCCTGAATGTGCATGATCATTCTGTGCTATTATGGGCTGAATTGGGTCCTCCCTAAATTCATATGTTGAAGTCCTAACCCCCAGCACCTCAAAATGTGACTGTTTTTGGAGCCAGGGTCTTTAAGGAGGTAAGTAAGGTTAAGTGAGGTCATTAGGGTGGGCCTTCATCTGATATAACTGATGTCTTTATAAGAAGGGGAGATCACAGCACAGACACACACACGGGGAAGAATATCTAAATTCATTAGAACAAGACAGCCATCTATAAGCCAGGGAGAATGGCCAGGTCCTCAGAAGAAGCCAACTCTGTCAACACCTTGATCTTGGACTTCTAGCCTCCAGAACGCTGAGGACATAAATTTCTGTTGTTGAAGCCCTGCAGCCTTTGCTACTTGGTAATGGCAGCTGTAACAAACTAATTACATCTGATGAATTATTTTCCTCTTGAAATGTGTTTTCTTATATTAATCCTAATTCTTATTGTGCTTTATCTTAAGCTCTTTGGGTCTGGTATCACGGTGTTGGTTTTCTTACAGTATCATTCGTCTCTACAAGATTGTGTGAGCTTAAGTAGAGTGAGACTCTAAATCTCTTTTAAAATTAGTGTTGATTGTTACCAGAGTAATTTTAATGCAGTAACCCTCGTAGAACATAGACAATATGGTCTCTGCTCTCATGGACAATATAAAATGAAAAAAGAGATAGCATTATGTCCTTTATTATGAAACCTGTACTACCTTGGTAGGTAAACCCACAATACTCTAAATATTCATCCCAATCTAGGTTTTCTGGTTCCCATTCAGCCTTGCACAAGACTTTTAAACCACTCCCTTTTATTATGCCTCAAATTTTGCTGTTTCTAGCCATTTTATTTTGTTAGATGATTTCTAGAAAAAACAGATGATACTTTAACTGTACTAATTTTATCTCCTTAAGCTACCAGAAATAATGTTAATCATATCATATTGCTTCAACTGGGTGAATAAAAGAGACTGTAAAGATTAATATGACATTAAATAAAAGAACTAAAAGATCTTTTTCAGTAAAATGGAAATTACTTGTAAATTCCAGAAAGACATCCTTTATTTGAAGTTCTTGGAATATCTACTCAAACTAATTAAATATTTATTCAATATATGTTAATACTTCAGAAATAAGTCTCTACTATATACTATATATACTACTATATAATGATTACATTAATATGAAAGAAACTTAAAGACCACATAGGGCTGCCAAAAATAACTAGCTTGACAAAACGCTTGGAGGAGCACCACGAAGAAAATATAAGCATCATGTGAATATTGATTTATGATGGGCCAAATAAAGAAAGGAGTTAATCAAATCAAAAGTAATTGTGAGATTTTCACATCTTAGAACTTCAAAACTGATGATAGAGTTAGTCTGCATCCCCAGTTCTTATATCAAAGATGTCTCAATGGAGAATAATGACTTTGGATTAGACTTTTTAGACAATATTTTCACAGACTGTCCACTTCTCACTGTGGAAAGGAAAAAGAAAAAAATATACATATCTATCCTCAGCTTTTCATTAATCAGTTCCTTTGGCAAATAGTTAGTTGTGCAAATGAAGAATTATTTGAGAGCTGTAACTACAAATGAAGTATGTATCATGGTCCCTACTCTTGAGAGATCATTCAGTTTCAGAAGATCCCCTTTCCTAGCTAGCACAGAACAAAGGGAGATGGTCTGAATAATAAATTTGCAAAGAAGGCGGAGGTATTTATGTTGAGATTTTTACTTTCCTTAGTCACTCAAATAATCTTTCAAAAATAATATCCACATATGTAATCTTTCACATATAATATACATATGTGTAAACACTGACACATAAGAGTATCATGACATTGGGAGTCTCAACCTGCTGAGTGTTTTCTTTAAATTTAGTAATTATTCTTTGGAAAGCCAATTTTTTTGAAGTGATCTTAGGAAAAACCCTGTAATTTACTGCAAAAAAAGTTGACCTGTTGATGTTAGCATTTAACCAAAAAGATTATATGTCTTTTTTTTTCCTAACTGGAGCTTAAGTTCTTTACCTTTCGATTTAAGAGTATAGCAATAACAGGAGCAATTCCAACGAAATAAGTCATTTCCATTGTTCTGTTCACTACTCACACTAAAGTGGTTATATATTAAAAGCTATTCATCTTAGAAATACTGTTTAAAGTATGAAAGAAATAGAACTGAGAGAGAAAAAAAGCCTTAAACACAGCAGTTCCGAGATTGAAATCTATGTCTCCAAATACTCAAATTGATATAACTACATTTTCTGACACTAGGAAGCTTAGCTGAAACCTCCTTCTTTGATTGTTCCTCCCACAGCAGACACTCACTCCCAAGTGCACTCTTTTCAATTGCCCTTTTTAAATGCACCTATAAATCAACATTATGAGAAATGTCTTGAGTGCGTATAGAAAAGCACTGTGTATGAATGGTAAACAGTGATTTGAGGCCTTTCAGTTGACCTCAGACCTTCCCTATAAAGGCTACCAAGGGAATTGGTGTCTTTATTCAGTATCTTACATGCAAAATTATTGATTTACTGAGATGAATGTTTTTAAGAGCAACAAACTCCTCAGATATATTTCCTTTTCCTATCTACCCCATTTGGTGTTTGCCGATAGCTTAGGTTTTTATTAAAATTTAGAGATTTCTGTTCCTTTACCCTCTCAATAATTGAAATTTCTGAGGTTTACTGTAAGCACATTACATCAAAGTCTGGAAAGTCCTTTGTTAAAAAGAGAGAATCAATTTTATTGAAATTGAATTCTGCAAACAAAATGCAAGAGCAATCGACAAGTTTAATGGGATTGTCAGTAGCTTTATTCTTTACCCCAAGATGTCCTGCTGTCTAGATTTTCAAACTGGCTTATTAAAGTGAGGAAAAACCATTGGAAATTAGAATGTCGTGATCTGTTATCTGGTCGGTCACATCAGAATAGGGAACTCACATTTGACCTGTACTCACCTCTCCTGAAAGTAGTATTTTAAATAGTCTTAATGGTAAAGAAACAACAAAAGACACCATTTTACAACTTCTTGACTGAGTCCATGAAACAAAGTAACAATTTTGGTAATGTCTTAGAGATTTAGCCAAACTAATTCAGATCATTTTGGATATTAGGACTTAATAGATCTGATTTGATTTTGTCACAGATAATTTTTTTAAAACAAATCTCTTGCATGTTTATTTTGTTTCATGTTCACAAGTATCTGAAATCTTAGTAATCAACTTCTCAACTCAATGAAGATTCTTTTTACATATGTGTTAGCTTTGGATTCAGAAGTACCAGATCAGGAAGAATGTCTCAAAATTAATACCGTTAAGCAAGAGAGGGGCAAATACATTTTTCGGACAGTCTAGTGAGGCGTGAAGGATTCACTTCTCATCAATATATTGGATATATTAATTTAAATTATACGTAAAAAGTAATGGATTTAGTTGAACATATGCACACATATATGAATAAACACATCAAATGCTAATAATTAAAACTAAAATACAGACACAAATAGGACAGTTATCACAATAAATAAAGAAAAATTTAAAAGTACATATCAGGCAAGTTACCACAGTAATTAACTAAAGTATATCTCTGGGATACAGTGTATCAAATGTGCCTCAGTGTTATTCTACCTGAGGAGTGAGGAAGCTGCAGTGTTTATATACCAGCTCTGTCAGTCAGTGACTGCGAGTTCTTATCGGGGTGGAGGGTAGGACATTGATTCCCAGACACTTCTGGCTGTTGTACCCTCAGACAGAGCACAATCCTTCAGTCAGAGAAAGTTCAGGGAAATTGATTAAGGTGCTGGCTGTTCAAAGAAGGAGGAGTGCACTAAAATGATAAAGTTTAAAAGCAAGTCACAGATAACACTTGTACATAAAAAGAGTTTGTGTTCCAAGACAAAATCTGTATTATCAAAGGAAAATCTCAGAAATGGTACCTCCAAAAATGATGCTTATGTTATCTATGGAGGTGCATGATTCCTAAGATATACTCCCTGAATAGAGCCTCATTATAGGCCTGGTACATAACCAGAACTCACTAAAATAGTTTGTGATCGAATTGTTGAGTCATCAGTAATAATAATATGATACCTTGCATTTTACAGAGGCTGCTCTTATATATAATCTCATTTTAATGTGAAACACAATAACACATGAATATGACAGAGACTGTTTTCCAATAGTTACTTAGTTTATCTCTCTACCTATGAGCAGAAATTCATCTACATCATCACTGAAACAAGAAAACACACATACACAAACCTTAGTCCTCGTTAGTACTATACTGACCGTTTTACCTTGGATAATCACACTAAATAAATCAAGCTAGTTTGATGACATTCAAACTTGCATTGGCACTTCTCTAGAGTGTGTATTAAAAATGAATGCAGTTTTTCTTCTATGTAGTTCCCAGTGAGTGATCTCACTTGGGACACTTGGAGGTAGTTGACTGCAATAAATACTTTTCCAGATACTATTATCATGAGTTTGTTATAAGTAAGATATGCTTAGATACGGAAAACTTTCTAGTGAAGTGTACCAATTCATGAGCACAAACTCTTGGGAATAGTTTTCTTTCAGCTCCCTAAAGAAATCCAGAGAAATGTGATATTGTATTCCTCCTTATTACCTTTGCAAGTGTTATGGCTATCATGTAATGTAAACTATTTTTTCTGATCTAGAATTCAAACTTGTTTCCTCATGTTCTTGAAATAAAACCAGATAGCAGTGGTCTCCATCTAATGAAACAGTTTATAAGTTTGAGTTCTATTATTGAAATTTAACCACTATCTCATTTGTTTATATCAATTCTTTAAATATTTGTTGACAATATTTCTCAAACATTCCATTTTGTCTTTATTCTCCTATATACACATTTACACATTTGTAATATAAGGAAAGAAACTATATATGCACATAAAAATGACAAGGAGTAACTCATGTCCTATTGATCTATGATGAAAAAGGAGATAAAATACCCCTGTCCCCACTACATTTTTTATGATTTATTCATCTCTACTGTCTCCGTGGCTTTCCACGTATCTAAAAACTTCCACGTCTATAAAGAATCAGGTTTGTTATATGGGAAAAGAGTTAATGACCTTACATTGATATTCACTGTCAACATTTGGATGTAATTTTAAGTGTCGGTATTCTTAGTAATAATTGTCTCAGCAACAATTTGCTATAAAATAGACTGCATGTGATTTTTTTAATTGAGCAAATGACCTTGTTTGTTACTATCTAAATTTAAGACTTGTGTTAGGGGATAACTTTTCTTAGGCAAATATTGGAATTTAAAAAATGCTCACTAAAGAAACAACCATACCACTTACAGATTTTTCTGACAGAGAAAATTTACTCTGGGTGTTCTATATTTTCTATTAAAATGTACTGTTCCAAGTTAAGTCTGCCTTTTTCTGATAAATATTGGAAAAGCTCTATGTTCTAGAATGCCTCATTAGATAGTACAAATTCAATTTTGTACCTTGGTGATTAAAAAATGCCATAAATTTCCTATAAAATTGGACATTATTTCTACCTTGAACACTGACACATTTCATTTTGTACTGTAAGGTATTTATTTCATTTTATACTGAGAGGTATCCAAAACAATGATGAGCCTAATTTTTTGTGTGTGCATGGATTTCAGAGGTAGTAGGTTAAGTGATGTTGGAAAGGTACAAGTCTCCCTTTGCCCTTTTCTGAGCTCAGTAAATGTTAAGAAATTAGTAAGGTTTTCTGTAATGCTCCAAAACTCCTACCTCTGTGTGTTTCCTCATTGTAGCACATCCTCTCTTCTAGCGATTTGCAGCTTTAAGTCTGTTTAATGAAAGAAAGAAAAAAGTATCAATAATCTCATCTGTATGGAAAAGATGTATTTAATATTTACGTTATAAAATAAAACTATAGGAAAATGCAAGGAACCCATAATATTTAACTCAAAAGATGCCATACTCTTAGTGGTGTGTGTATTTTGCTCTAATTGCATTGTTGAATGAGTATTGAAAATGTTACGTTCTTTTTAGTATAGCTGTAATGTTAGAAATTACAAAGCAAAGGCTGAACACCTTAGTGGGAGGGAAATCTCATCTACTTATGAGGTCACTGCTTGTGTCAATAGCTCAGAGAAGAAATGGGGTCTTAGGTCATGGAGAGAACTGACCATAGATAGAGAGGTTGGAGAGAGAGAGGGATCTGTTGTTATCTCTTGACCTTGATTTAAAGGGTCTAGGATCTGGCTTTAGAGAAGGGGCCTGAAGCCAGAAGCAGAGGGAAATGCTCACATAAAAGGTCTATAGGCTCTGAGACAAAATCTTTCCTTTTAATTCAGATTATCTAGTTTTGTGCTTCCTTGGGTTTATTCCCTTCCATGTTTAAGGTGTTTTTGAATAACCTAGATTTGCTTAGATTTACAGTGACAAATAAATAATAATGTGTGTGTTGGATTATTGCAGACAAAGTCACCCCTCTCTATCCTGAAGCCAGTGTAGTAGTGGAAGCAATCACCAGCTAGTAGACCCCAGAGCAAAGAGACTTTTAGGCACAAAGCTGGAGTCCTATAGCCCAGCAGCCGCTTCTAGTCAGACTACTAATTTTTTAGTGATTATCTTGAGAGATGTGAATTTTATTTAACTTAATATAATGATTTCAAGTCGTATTGATCGTCATTGATAGATAAATCGTGAGTGGGCTGATTTTCCTGATGCCACTCAAGTTCTGATACATACACTTGTTTTATTATGACCATCGCTGCTGGAGCTGTTGCTCCCAGGACGGCCTACACCTCAGCTGCTGCGGCCGCTTTTACATTATTAATGTTGTGTCTACACTGAATTCCAAGGCCTTGTAAATATACAGCACGTCATGATTACCAAGTGCTTTCAAATGCGTTGACAGCTCTATCGCCATCAATCCTACAGTTTAGCAACAGGTCTAAGGAGGGCCTGGAGGATCCCGCTTCCATAACTCCTGACTCTGATGACAGCCTCGTCCCTAAGGCATACACTAACCTCAGCGTGTGGCAGAGTAATTGACTTTTTTAGTTCAGCCAAGCTCATGATGGCCTAACTCCCTCAGGTCTGGGATTGCTGGCAACTGGAAGAATGAGCCTCTTTTGAAAAAGCGAGATAGCTGTTTAGCTATTTCTTGGGTCCTTTCAGATATGCTGGCTTAGGACGCAGCTTGTGTTTCTCGTAGCACTTGCCCAAGGCCATAGGAATTACACAATGTCATTTAATATGCTGACATTTTTCTGTTGAGTTTCCAAAAGCTCCAACCCTGTAAGAGTAATTTCAAAATATCCCAGATAATAATTTACGAAACTGTTTAATGCGTAACATGGATTGCCATCTTCTTTACTGGGATGATCAAATTCTTGTTGCCCCGTGACCAAACAAATTTGCTGCTTCCAGATCCTAGTTTCTGTATTAATCGGAATTCTTCCTGTTGCAAGCAACAACAATCCAACCTCAATTAGTTTAAGTGAAAGATGGGATTTGGGGCTCATGAAATCAACGTCACTAGGAGCAAATGGATGCAGGCATGTGGTATAACTGATATGATTTATCTCAAACTTAAATCTTTGCTTTTTTAATGCATGCCAGTTTCATTCTTTCCTATAACTGACTGACTAGCTCTGTGTACACATTGGGGAGGATGGCCATCAACAGCTCCTGGATCACACTTCAGAGACACCACTTGACAGGAAAATGGCCTCCAGCCTGGCTCAAGTCCAGCATGGGCACATGTCTAGTCTGAAATAATCCCTAAAGATTAATGCAACTGGTATTACGAATAGGCCAGTTTACGTTACCTGTCCTTGATTCTTTCCAAGAGGGAAAGCAGTTTCGATTGGAAGCTGTTGGTAAAAATCCTATATTTGGAAAGAGATTGGAGCAGTTTCATAATAAGACGAGAAGGGTTTTTCTTCCCAGACAACAGGAGGAGGGATGGACAAAACAGCAAATAGTAAAGTTTAAAAAAATGATTCAATCACATTAAAATGCGAGGCTGCCATTCAAACAGTCTGTATGTGTGGGAAATTTTGTAATTTATGTCTGTATCTGCAAAGTGAGCCATGGCTGGACTCACTGAACACAATGCTCATTTTTAATAAGTGCTGAATTTATTATTTTGGGGTCATTTGCTTCTAATTGTCAATATTACTAATGTTGGCAAAACAAACCATGGTGGAAAATAAAGTGGGATGGGAGAAAGATTGACTTCAAATAATTTCTTTTTACCTTTCATTAATTTTACATATTAGTTTTTTTTTTTAAATTTCAATTTGGGGTGAGAGAGAGTGATTGAACAAAACACTGTTTTTTCTTCTATATACACTCACCAAAATTCAACTTCTAATGCTCGTCTAGAGAGCATTCCTTTTCTGCAAGGAAAATGGTTTTAATATTACACACCCGAAATAAGAGTTGTTTTCTAATCTAAATTAAGTGCTATTGTTTGCCACTGAAATCTCTTGCCTGTCACTTGATGTCACAGAGAGAAAATGGTTTGCCAGCGATGGTTCACATTATCTGCTTTTGATCTATACTAGCCAATATCAAAATGCAGTTGGCCTTTTTGAACACATTTAATTTCTTTGTCCATTTCCTCCCCTATGAGATTTGTGGCAGTGACCAATTGCACAGTTACTCTGCTCTTGATTTAATCTTCAATCCAGTCAATAAGGAACCTTGTCAACATAGATATATTTAAATGAGTGACTGAAGCCTGTTTGGACCAACGCTTTCCAGTGGGGGGCAATTGGCAATCCCTTGGACCAAAAGCATCAAATTAATAAGGAAATAGGGTTAAAAGAAGAAGAAATGTAAAAGTCGCCAAGTGAGTGAGATAAGATTTTGGCTTCACAGGTGTCTGCCAACAATTTTAAAAATGTATGCATGCATGTGCACATACATACACACTTTGGAAGTCAGCATAGTTATGTGAAAATTTTGAAATGCTTTTCCCACATCTGAAATGAAAAATTCTTTTTTGGTTATATCCCTTTGTTGGTGAATTTTAATGTTATATCTTGCATTTTTTTCTTTAAAGATGTAGTTAGAGGTTGCTCACTTTCATTTTCAGCAACCACTAAGTTGTTGAAAAGTATTGAAATGCATTCCATATGCATTCCAGATACAGAAAAGGGCACAAATCATAATTTTTCAGTTTGATTACTCACCACAACATGGTTACATGCATGTGACCATGACCCAAGATAAAACACAAAACATTACCGGCACCCCATAAGTCCTCTTGTGACTGCTTTCTGTTAATATCTTTATTTCCCTCCCCAAAGGGGAAAACTGTTGATTTCTAGAACATAGCTTTGCTTTTCTTGGTACTTCATATATCTGGAATCAAAAAGTATGAATTCTAAGTCTGGTTTATTTAATTCATATGATGTTTGAGATACATTTATGTTATGTGATGCCGTACTATATTCTGTTTCATTGCTGCATAATATTTATTATATAAAATATGTTATAGAATACATTATATAATAACATGTAATATTATGATGTCGTATTAATAATATATAACATAATATATAATAGATAATTATATATAGTTATTTATGTACCCATTCAATTGGTTATATACATTATTGTTTCTAGTTTTTGCTTATTTTTTACAATACTGCTGTGAATAATTTTATAAATATTATTTAGTATTCATATGCATACACTTCTCTTTGGTTATATACATAGGAGTGGAACTAACAGATCATAGGGTAAATATATGTTTAGGTTTTAGGAAACACTGTCAAAAAGTTTTCCAAAGTGGTTGTAATAATTTAAATATCACATACTAACCCATCAATGTTTGAGAGTTCCAATCACTTGAAATATTAGATCAAATTTGAAATTGTCACTTTTTAAAAATTTTAGCTAATCTGATTTTAATGTACTGTTATTGAATTGTGATTTTAACTTGCATTCTATTAGTGACAAATGTTGTTGAGCATTTTTTCATATTTTTGTTTTCCACTGTCATACCCATTTTGTGAAGTTCTTTTTCAAGTCTTGAACACTTTTCAATTGGTTTTTATTCTTTCCCTGATTGATTTATAGGAGTTATTTACATATTCTGGATACACACCTTTTGGTGGATATTTGTAAAATGACAATATAATTTATTCCAAGTGATGACACATTTGAGAATGATAGGTTTTTTAAATTTAATTTCATTTATTTTTTTAATTAATTAATTTTCAGGTGTAATCATAATATATTTCGAATTCTGTGTAGATTACATCATGTTCACCACCCAAAAACTAATTATAGTCCATGCCCTCACATGTGAGCCTAATCACCCCTTTTGCCCTCCCCCCTCCCCCCTTCCCCTATGGTAACCACCAATCCAGTCTCCAATGCTATGTGTTTGTTTGTTCTTGTTTTTATCTTTTACTTATAAGTGAGCTCATACGGTATTTGACTTTCTCCATCTGACTTATTTCACTCAGCAAAATACCCTCAAGGTCCATCCATGTTGTCACAAATGGCTGGACTTCATCATTTCTTATGGCTGAGTAGTAGTCCATTGTGTATAAATACCACATCTTCTTTATCCATTTGTCCCTTGACGGGCATCTAGGTTGCTTCCAAGTGTTGGCTATATAATGCTGCAATGAACATAGGGGTGCAAGTATCTTTATGCCTTTGTGTTTTCAAGTTCTTTGGATAAATACCCAGCAGTGGAATAGCTGGATCATATGGTAGATCCATCCTTAAATTTCTGAGGATACTCCACACTGCTTTCCATAATGGCTGCACCAGTTTGCACTCCCACCAGCAGTGAACAAGTGTTTCCTTCTCTCCACACCCTCTCCAACATTTGTTGTTTCCTGTCTTGTTAATTACGGCAATTCTGACTGGAGTGAGGTGATGCCTCATTGTAGTTTTGTTTTGCGTTTCCCTGATAGTTAATGATGTTGAGCATCTTTTCATATGCCTGTTGGCGATCTGTAGATCTTCTGTGGAGAAATCTCTGTTCAGATCTTTTGCCCATTTTTTAATTGAATTGTTGTTCTTTTTGTTGTTGAGCTGTATGAGTTCTTTGTATATTTTGGATATTAACCCCTTATCTGATATATGCTTTGCAAATATCTTCTCCCAATTGTTAGGTTGTCTTTTCGTTTTGTCAATGGTTTCCTTTGCTGTGCGGAAGATTTTTAGCTTGATGTAGTCCCATTTATTCATTTTTTTTTTGTTTCCCTTGCCCAGTCAGACATGGGACTTGAAACTACGCTCAGACCGATGTCAAAGAGCATACGGCCCATGTTTTCTTCTAGAAGCTTCATGGTTTTGGGTCTTACATTCAAGTCTTTAATCCATATTGAGTTGATTTTTGTGCATGGTGTAAGGGAATGGTCGACTTTCATTCTTTTGCACGTGGCTGTCCAGTTTTCCCAACACCATTTATTGAAGAGACTCTCCTTTCTCCACTGTATGCTCCTGGCTCCCTTGTTGAATATTAGGTGTCCATAAACGTGTGGGTTTACTTCTGGGCTCTCGATTCTGTTCCATTGATCTGTGTGTCTGTTTTTGTGCCAGTACCATGTTGTTTTGGTTTCTATGGCTTTGTAGTATATTTTGAAATCAGGGAGTGTGATACCTCCAGCTTTGTTCTTTTTTCTCAGGAATCCTTTGGCTATTCGGGGTCTTTCGTTGTTCCATATAAATTTTAGGATTCTCTGTTCTATTTCTGTGAAAAGTGTTGTTGGAACTTTGATAGGGATTGCATTGAATTTATAGATTGCTTTAGGAAGTATGGACATTTTAATGATGTTAATTCTTCCTATCCAAGGGCAAAGAATATCTTTCCATTTCTCTGTGTCTTCTTCGATTTCTTTCAACAATGTTTTATAGTTTTTGGTGTACACGTCTTTCACTTCTTTGGTTAAGTTTATTCCTAGGTATTTTATTCTTTTTGTTGCAATTGTAAATGGGATTGTATTCTTAATTTCTCTTTCTGCTACTTCCTTGTTAGTGTATAGAAATGCAACCAATTTTTGTACATTGATTTTGTATCCCTCGACTTGACTGTATTCCTTTATTATTTCTAAAAGTTTTTTAGTGGAATCTCTAGGGCTTTTCTAGATATAAAATCATTTAATCTGCAAAGAGTGACAGTTTCACTTCTTCTTTTCCAATGTGGATCCCTTTTATTTCTTTTTCTTGCCTGACTGCTTTCGCTAGGACTTCCAATAATATGTTAAATAAGAGTAGTGACAATGGGCATCCTTGTCTGGTTCCTGTTCTTAGAGGGATAGCTTTCAGTTTTTCTCCAATGAGTATGATATTTGCTGTGGGTTTGTCATATATGACCTTTATTATGTTGACGTATTTTCCTTCTATACCCATTTTATTTAGAGTTTTTATCATTAATGGATGCTGTATCTTGTCAAATGCTTTCTCTGCATCTATTGAGACGATCATGTGATTTTTATTCTTCATTTTGTTACTGTGGTGTATCACGTTGATAGATTTGTGGATGTTGAACCATCCATGCATCCCTGGAATGAAACCCACTTGATCATGATGTATGATCTTTTTAATGTACTGTTGTATTCGATTTGCTAGTATTTTGTTGAGGATTTTTGCATCAATGTTCATCAGTGATATTGGCCTGTAATTTTCTTTTTTTTGTTGTCCTTGTCTGGTCTTGGTATCAAGATAATGCTGGCTTCATAGAATGAGTTAGGAAGCCTCCCCCCCTCTTCAATTTTTTGGAAGAGTTTGAGGATAGGTATTAAGTCTTCTTTGAATGTTTGGTGGAATTCACCAGGGAAGCCATCTGGTCCTAGACTTTTATTTTTTGGGAGGTTTTTGATTGCTGCTTTGATCTCCTTACTGGTGATCGGTCTATTCAAATTTTCTACTTCTTCTTGGTCCACTTTTGGAAGGTTGTATGTTTCTAAGAATTTATCCATTTCTTCTAGATTATCCAATTTGTTGGCGTATAGCTTTTCATAGTATTCTCTTATTATCTTTTGTATTTCTGAAGTGTCCATTGTAATCTCTCCTCTTTCATTTCTGATTTTATTTATATGAGCCTTCTCTCTTTTTTTCTTGGTGAGTCTAGCTAAGGGTTTGTCAGTTTTGTTTATCTTTTCAAAGAACCAGCTCTCGGTTTCATTAATTTTTTCTATTTTTTTGTCTCTATTTTGTTTATTTCTGCTCTGATTTTTATTATTTCCTTCCTTCTGCTTATTTTGGGCTTTCTTTGTTGCTCTTTTTCCAGTACCTTTAGATGCACTTTTAGATTGTCTACTTGGGATTTTTCTTCTTTGTTGAGGTAGGCCTGAATAGCTATAAACTTCACTCTTAGAATCACTTTTTCTGTATCCCACAGTTTTTGACATGTCATGTTTTCATTTTCATTTGTCTCCAGGAACTTTTTGATTTCTTCTTTGATTTCTTCATTGACTCAATCATTGTTCAGTCGCATTTGGTTTAATCTCCCCATTTTTGTGGCTTTTCTGGTTTTCTTCCTGTAGTTGATTTCCAGTTTCATACTTTTGTGGTCAGAAAAGATGTGTGGTATTATTTCGATCTTCTTAAATTTATTGAGACTTGTTTTGTGGCCTAATATGTGGTGAATCCTGGAGAATGTTCCATGGGCATTTGAAAAGAATATGTATTTTATGGTTTTTGGATGGAATGTTCTGTATGTATCTACTAAGTCCATCTGGTTTAGTGTATCCTTTAAGGCCAGTGTTTCCTTATTTATCTTCTGTTTGGATGATCTATCCATTGGTGTAAGTGGAGTGTGAAAGTCCCCTGCTATTATTGTGTTACTGTCTATTTATCCTTTTATGTCTGTTAATAATTGCTTTATATATTTAGGTGCTCCTGTGTTGGGTGCATAGATATTTACAAGTGTTATATTTTCTTGTTGGATTGTTCACTTTATCATTATGCAGTGCCTGTCTTTGTCTCTTTGCTACAGTTTTCGTTTTAAAGTCTATTTTGTCTCATATAAGTTTGCTACACCTGCTTTCTTTTCTTTACCATTTGCATGGAATATCTTTTTCCGTCCTTTCACTTTCAGTTTGTGAGTGTCTTTAGGATTGAAGTGTGTCTCTTGTATGCAGCATATACATGGGTCTTGTTTTTTTATCCAATTGGCCACCCTATGGCATTTGGTTGAAGCATTTAGTCCATTGGCACTTAAAGTAGCTATTGATAAATATGCATTTATTGCCATTTTGTCCCCTTATTTTTTCTGGGTGTTTTAGTAGTTCTTCTCAGTTCCTTTCTTTTTCTCTTGCTCTCTTCCCTTGTGGTTTGATGGCTATCTTTAGTAATATGTTTGATTTCTTTTGTCTTACTTTTTTTCTTGCTTGTTATAGGTTCCTGATTTGTGACTACCATGAGGATCCTATTTAATATTCTATGCATATAACAGTCTATATTGAGTTCATAGTCTCTTTAGCTGACCTCTTTCTAAAAGCTCTACTTTTTCACTCTCCTCCTCCCACATTATATGTTTTTCAAATCATATGTAGTCTCTTGTTCAGTGTGTGTCTATCCATTACCCTCTTATCATTGAAATAGGTGATTTTAGTACATTTGTCTTTTAACCTACATATTATCTTCACAGGTAGTTGATTTGCTACCTTTACTATATTTTTACCTTACAAGTAATTTTATTGCCTGGTTTTTTGTTGTTGTTTTGTTTTTTGATTTTTTTTAATCTCTATTTGTGGTCATTGCTGTCCCACTTAAATAAGCCCCTTCAGCATTTCTAGTAGAACTGGTTTCTTGGTGATAAACTCCTTTAATTTTTGCTTGTCTGGGAAGCTCTTTATCTCTCCTTCCATTCTGAATGACAACCTTGATGGATAGAGTATTCTGGGCTGTAGGTGTTTTCTTTTTAGCATTTTAAATGTCGTGTCATTCTCTTCTTGCCTGTAGGGTCTCAGCTGAGAACTCTGCTGACAGCCTGATGGGCTTCCCTTTATATGTCACTGTGGCCTTTCTCTTGCTGCTTTTAGGATACTCTCTTTGCCTTTAATTTTAGGCATTTTGATTATAATATGTCTTGGTGTGGGCCTCTTTGGCCTTCTCTTGTTTGGAGCTCTCTGTGCTTCCTGAACTTGGATGTCTGTTTCCTTCCTCAGGTTAGGAAAATTTTCCTCTGTCATTTCGACAAATAAATTTTCTGCCCCTTTGTCTCTCTCTTCTCCTTCTGGGACCCCTATAAGCCGAATATTAGCACACTTGATATTGTCCCAGAGTTCCCTTAGACTGTTCTCATTCTGTCTAATTCTTTTTTCTATTTTCTGTTCTGCTTGGGTGATTTCCTCTAATCTTTTGTCTAGCTCGCTGATCTGTTCTTCTGCCTCCTCTATTCTGCTATTGAGTCCCTCTAGTGAATTTCTCATTTCCAATATTGTAGTCTTCATTTTGATTGTTTTTTTTAATATCTTCCAGTTCTTTGGTGATGTGCTTACTGTGTTCATCCATTCTTCTCCCCATATCTGTGAGCAGCCTCATGATATGTTGTTTGAACACTTTTTTTGTTTGAAGGTCACTTGTTTCTGTTTCATTTAGTCCTTTTTCTGGGGTTTTGTCCTGTTCCCTTGCTTGGAAAATATTCCTTTGTCTCCTCATTATGCCTCTTTCTCTGTGCTTATGTCTATGTATTAGGTGAGTTGGCTATGTCTCCTGATCTTGGAGACGTGGCCTTATGTATGAGATGCCTTATGAGGCCCAGCAGTGTGCTTCCCTCTTGTCACCAGTCCAAATGATCCAGGAGTGACCCCTTTGTGGGCTACTTGTGTCTTTCTGCTGTGTCAGGGTTGCTCCCCCTGCAGGTACCCAGGGAGTCTAGTCTTTCCTTCCCTGGCCAGCTGTTTGTAAATCTGGTTTAGTGAGCCTCAGCACCGTTTGCTACAAAGTCTACCTGCACACTTCTATTGCAGTTTTCCTCTTAATTGGGTTGGTACCCAGTGTAGCTGGTTGTTAGGCTCACGGCTTACAGTTGTGATAGGCCTCAGGGCTGCAAGGCTGTTGTCAGTTCTCTTAGGAGTGCAGCTGAGCAGGGCTGGCCCTTGGCCCGGGGCACTCAATTGTTTCAGGCTTTGGAAGGTGGGGCTGATCCTTTTTATGGCTGTTTGTGAAGCACAGGTCTTCTGCTGCTGATTAGCCTCACCCCCTCACAGGACCACACACATCATCAACACAGTCCTGGTCCTAGCACACTTCTCAACCCCCTGGAGTATACCCTGACACCGCACACTGCAGAGGCCCCCACCTCTCCACCAATGCCCCCCACAGTTCACTTGGTCCTCACACAGGCCCTGCCCCACAGAGGCAGACACCCTTGCCTGCCTGTAGAGGATCAAGGCACCCAGTCAATGCAGGCTGAAATGTAGCCTGAGGGCTTGCTGTTAGGTGGGGCCAGTCCCTAGGGCGGGTTGCCTGCCTTGGCTGAACTGGATTAAATCTGTGTTCTAGTGGGCGTGGCAGACCCCTGGGCTAACAGGCCAAGATGAACCTCAATGGCACCCACCAGGGTCCATGTCAGCATGCCTAGATCAGCTCAGAACAATGGCCCCCACCAATGTCTCAGTCTTGGCAGAGGTCCCTCCTCTCATCAAGATGCCCCCAGAACCCACCTCGTGAGTCTCCTTTCACCAAAGGACAGTCAGCCTTCTCTCTGGTGATTTTAGGTAGCTGCAATGACTGAGTTTGTGCGCGGGCCCTTTAAGATCCGGGTCTTTTTGGCTTTCCCGCCGACAGACAGCTTTTCTGGGGGTGTCCTCGCTGCAGTTAGTAGCCAGCAAAGCCAGACAGTAAGACCCCTGTCTCAGCTGGGCAGAGTCTGAAGGATGCTTATAGCAGTATCGCCCCCGCTCCGGACCTCACTCCTCCAGGGAGGGCTGCGTACCTTAGGGTGGCTCCCGCCTGGCCAGCCGAGAAGCCGCGCTGCTCCCAAAGGTGGCTTTTGTCCTCTCCGGCTGGAGTTACTGCGTCTTCTGCTTTCGTCAGGACTGTCCCTTGTTGTGGGGCTTCTTTTTATCCAGTTTTCAGTTTTCAATCCGGGGTAATTTTTCCAAAAATAGTTGTAATCTGGTTGCGTTCCTGGGAGGAGACGAGTTCAGCGCCGCCATCTTGATGAGATCTGGGGGTAGGTTTTATTTATAATTACACTGGGGCAGTAGCAAAAATCAGACCTGACCAAAGCACGCCATAATGCATGGTGATCTTTGTAATATGTGTAGCAAACATTTTCCCTTTGGTGGCTTGCCGTTTTTCTCTCATTAAGGTATTTTTTCAAAGAACAGAGCTCTAAAATGTAATACAGTCCAATATCTTTGTGCCCTTTGATTTACATCAAGTCTATTTCAGAGCTGTTTATTCTGTTGGTTTATTTATCTGTCCATCCCACACTGTTTTATTTACTGTAACTGTGTAATAATAGATTTCTAAATCCGATAGTGTAGTCACTTCATCTTGTTCTTTTTCAAGATTGCCCTGGCTGTTCTTGGCCTTTGGCATGCCCCTATACATTTTAGATTCAGCTTGTGAATTTCCATAATAAACCTCCTAGAATTGTATTGATTTCGTTTACTTATTTATTTTAGAGAGACTTCCAATCAATAAGCACGGTATATGTCCTGCTGAAAAAAACTATTTTGTCTCACTATTGTTTTCTCATTTTGTGTATTTAGTCCCTACACAACTTTCATTAGATTTATTTTTAAGCATTTGGTGATTTTTACATTGTTATGAGTGATAAGTTTTAGAATTTGAAGTTACTTTAAATTTTCCACCTACACAAGCATTTTCCTTATGAATAAAGACAGTTTTCTTTGTCCCTTTCTAATCCCTATATATTTCAAAATCCTTTACAAGTTTTATTGCAAGTGGTAATAATAGACATTCTTTCTTGTTCCTAATATCAGGTAAAAAAGTCTCAATATTTCATTTTTAAGAATGATGTTTCCAGAGGGTTTTCAAGAGGATATATTTTATAAGTTTAAGAGAATCCATTCTATTTCTAGTTTTAATATTGAATTTTATCAAATGCTTTTTATATATTTATTTAGTTAAATTTCTCTCATTTATTCTGTTAATATATGACAGTTATGAATTGACTTTTCAAGTATTAAACCAATTTTGCATTATTGAAATAAATCCAACCCAGTCATAATATTTCTTCTCTTTATGTATTGCTAGATTTACTTTTTTCACATTCTGGTTAAGATTGTTGCGTCAGTGTTCACGAGTGAGATCATTCTACAACTTTTCTTTTTGTAGTAGAGTTTGGTGTTGGTGACAAGGTTGGTGTTGGTTTACAAGCTAGCTCTGTAAAATGTCTTGGAAAATTTTTCTTTTTTTTTTGTTCCTGTGAAACAATTTCAATAATATTGTTGCTTTTAATGTATGCACCTGTTATCCCTCCCAGCTCTGGCTCTGGAATATTCTTTCTAGGAAGGTTTTAATTAGGGATTTAATTTCTTTAATAGATTTGCACAAATCAGATTTTCTATTTTTCCTTATTTCAGTTTTGGAAAGTTGTACTTCCCAACAATTGTTTCCATTTAATCTAAAGTGTTCAACTTGTTAAGATAAAATGTTCATGCATTTACCAGACATTGTTTATGCCCAGTTATTTTTTTATCAAATGCTGGTCTTTGAGTGGGAAACACTTCAGAGGTTCTTTGCGCTCTGGTTGAGGCTGTCTTCATTAACACAGTGATTATTTGATGCCTGGCAAGCAGTTATTAGACAAAATCGTCTCATCCAGTCATATATTAAGCTGAATCATTGTTGTTTTTCATTTTTTGTAATCCCTTGCTTATTTACTGTTCACCCTTGGTTTCTGCTGACAGCTCTCCGTGGTCCCACGGAAAGGCATGGGATAACTACCAGTGCCCTGTGCATCCATGAGACTTGAAACCCTAGCTGTGTGGGTCTGCCAAAAGTGATGCAATCTTCTTAACCGCTCAGGGTCCTTTAGGAAACAGTAAGTATCTCAAGCACAAAAGCACTTGCTTTGCTGAGCTCACATCTCCGCAGCCTCCTTCCCTTTGGAAGCTTGCCCCACAAGTCTTCAATGCCGTGGTAGTTCTCTGACTTACAAAAATACACCAGAATGACCTTGTCTTTGTGTTTTAGCTATTCAGAGCCTGTGTAGATTAAACTGCTAATTGGGCTACTCAGAAGTTTGAGGAAAGCCAACACAGATGATGATTATTTTTTTTTCTTCACTGTGTGCTTTGGAATGACTCTTCCTCCAGATTCTAAAGAAGAGACAGATCAATACTAAGCGATTGATTTTTACATCTGTTACAAAGTATAGGTAATGAGATTTTAATAATTAGATATCATGTAATTTAAAGACTGTCTACGTTTATATAACTATAATTTATTAGTCACATGTATATTGAAGACTCCTCAGAATTAAGCTGATAAGTATTGAAAGTTTTCCAGAAATCTAGTCCTTATTAGAACATCACAATTAGAAAGAAGAGACCACATGAGTTTTTTGTTCATATATCCATAATTCAAAACATTGTCCGATAGAACTGGTGAAGAGCTTTAATTAAAAGCAGGATATAATTTCCAGTGAAAAGGTCAATTGTGGGTTTAGAAAAAAGATGTTCCAGATCAGCTTTTTAAATTTGATGGTGTTTTAGGTAGCAGAAGTAAAAGTAGAGCTTTCCTCAAATTAAGAAACTTTTCATTTTAAAAGTTTTTAAGAATATGAAAGGACATTTATAGAAATAAGGAATAAATTATAACATTGTAGAAAAAGTTCTATATTTGGCCTCTGGGACTGGTTAACATCTCAGTTCATTTGCCAGCTGTATAATATTGGGCAAGCCATTTAACCTCTTGGAATCTCAATTTACTAAACTTTAAAATACATCTAATAACACTGACCTTATATGACTTATGAATATTAGATGTGGTCATAGGAAATAGCAGCATGAACAGCTCCTAACATCTATTAGGATCTTGGCAATTGTTTATTGAGCGGAACGTACTTAGTGTACATAATAATGCTAACCCAGTGCACAGGTTATTAATATTGTTTTATTGAATCAGAATAATAGAAATATTTACCCAATTCAACAGTTCCCATGGTCTATCACTCTTACACGCAAAACCTTCTCTCCGTTTCTTCTCTGCTCCTCTCACTTCTCTTCCTCCTCCTCCTTTTTTTCCTTTTTTCTCTGTCCCCTTCTATAGGCTCCTCCCTCTCTCTCATTTAAAACTGTACATTTTCATTTTATTTTTCCTGATGTTTTAGGAAAAGGTGATGTCAAATAATCAAAGAAGATTGTATAAGATAATATGAATGGAATAATTGTAATTGTTGAGGGTAATATAGAAAATCAGGAGCTTAACTGAGATTTGATAATTCTTTATGCATTTGTTACTGAGATTTATTTTCTTTTCATTTGTTGTCAGTGATTATCTTGGTTATTTTAATCTCCTTCCCCATTCTCAGGAATTATCATGTAACTACTGATGTGGGCAAATATGGCATATTAGCAATTTTAGACCCTTTTGATAGATAGATTTAGGAGAAAAAAAGTAGTTAAAATCTATTTGGGTTAATATTCAGCTGTGTCATTTATTATGTAACCTTGGGTAAGTTATTTAACTTTCTAGGTTTCTTCCTTTGAAAGTGTCAATAATAATACCACCTATCTCATAGGGTTGTTTGTAGGTTATATATGCCAGTCATATATCATACTTATTATAGTGCCTAGAGCATAATATATACTTCATAAAAATTAGAAGTACTTATTAGAATATTAAGAACATCTTCTAATAAAATTGCCATGGATATAACCATGTCACTCTGGAAAGAAGGATTATCAATTTCCATGAGATAAATAATTAGAATTGAAAGTATTTAAAAACAGAATAAGAGATAGCTATTCATCTTAAGTTGGGATCCCAGGGAAACAGTGTCGAATGCAGAAGTCTGCACGTAGGAATGTTTTTTTGGAGGGTGCTCTTTAGAATAACGTCTGTAGAGACATATGGAGGAGGGTTGGGAAGAACTGTTCATGCAATTCCAACAGAGGCCACTGCCAATCCTACAGAGAAATCTGGAGCTAGGATTACCCTACAGAGAGGCTCCTAATTAAAATAAAGAGCTTTGCTCCCCAACACTGACCATGGAGTTACACCCAGAGAGAGGTCAAAGCCTAGGGAAGGGCAATTCCCTTTGGTGAAGGGCAGTTACAAGATAAGACTACCAGACTCAGTTGAGAACTGTCAACAGACACCCATCTTCTTCCTGTAGTTGTCTAAATGAATGTTTTGTTCTGACAGGTAGCATGTTGTGGCATCCTTTTATATATATATATATATATATATATGAGGATATGTATGAAATGCATATGAATTGTACATAGGAACATTGTAAGCACACTTTGTATATATATTTGAACTAATCTTTTTATAGTGATGAACCTTTCATTGAGTGAATTTTGTATCAAAGTCTACTTTTACAATAAGAACAAACAAGAATATAAACTAAAAATATTTTGACCCATATACTGTAAATATAGTTTAATAAAAAACATTAGATTGTGGATCTAATAATAGAAACTTAAAACTTCTTATTTACCGAGAAAGTATGCAAGAACTGCTTAGATAGGCAAACATTTTGTTTCTGATCCTGCATGCATAAATTTACAAAACACCTCAATTCCTGCAGACACTAGAGAAAATTTTCCCACTGGCAGCACAGAAACAAGCCACTCCAATCTCAGACATTCAGACACATTTCAGCAAAAAAAACCACACTTCTGTAAGCCATCCACGTGCTCCTGAGAAGGCTTTGCATATCTATCAGTTTGAAATTCACACCTATTCAAATATATATCAAAATGATCATAAACATTTTCTCTAAAGACAAAAAATGATAAGACAAATTTAGTCAGTAAATTCACCCCAAGACATTGAGTAAAGAAACTCATAAACTATTAAATTTTATTTTCCTCAGAAAAATAGTTTGGAAGGCAAAGAGATAGGCCGGATGTGCTTATTATTTTATAAAGTACACATTTAATGTATTTTGAAAATAATCTGACTTTTCTGAAGAATTTTCTAGTTTTTACATTGAAAACACAAACATTGTAGAACATATTCAAAATTGCTGTAATTATTAGATATGCAAAGTGAGGAGGGTTTAGAAGTTCTCTATCTCATAGCTTCTTTGTCTAGAAATGAGCCCTTTATCATTTAGAAACATTTCACCTCTGGTGCACCTCAGATTGTTTCCTCAAAGGGCCTGGAAGGTGTTTCCCAGAATAGCATTTCCAATTGTGGATAAGTTGTCCATTGAAGCAGAAATGACCCCAAAAAATCTAACATGAAAATGATATAACTATGGATCAGATAAACAAACGAGGACCCTTATAGGTAGAACCAAAATGGACCCCAAATAGAACACTATAAAAGAATTAATCTAGAGGTGGTTTTGTGAATACCCTGTAATTATTTCCATCTTGTTTTAGGGATTCTGATTCTTTAATATGGATTGGCGTTGTGTTCTTTCTGCATGAGAAAGTGTGACCACAGTTAGGGAACAAAAAGAGAGAGAGAGAGAAAGAGAGAATGAAGAGGAGGGCGAGAGAGAGGGAAAAGGGGAGGGGTAAAGAGAGGGGGAGAGGAAAAAAGAAGGGGGAGAAAAGAAGAAGCAAGGAAAAAAGGAAGAAAGAAAGGGAAGAAGGAAGGAAGGAGGGGAGGGAAAATTCAATCTTGGTTTTGAGAGAGAATTGAAAGAGGAAAACTGTCACTATGTGCTGGACACTCTGTTGTCCCTTTATGCAGAATTTTTTTTTTTTACTTAGTCATTAATATAAATCTGAGAAGTGTGTATCATTAACTCCCTTGTACAAATGAGGAAACTGAGAATCATAGAAGTTAAGTAACTTCCCTAATGTTGTATACCTATGAAGAGTCATATCTAAGACCTACATATGGTCTGGTCTGTTTGAATCATTTGGCTATAATACGCAGCAGACTTATGTGATAGGACCAAATGATGTAACTATTCTGAGTGGCTTCGAGAAATGAAATCCCTCTCTGACACTTCTAAACTATAGCACTTTGTGTCTGTTTTATATTAATACTCTCAATTCAAAATTTGGGTATCTAGTTGACTTGCCAAAGTTGACACAAAAATAAAATTTAAAATATGTGTGTATATTTTAGTTTAGGGAGTAAATATACACTTTAAAATTGTATTATAGTTTCATTTAGTGAATTACCATTCTGTCATTAAAGGTTTGTCTGGCTGAATGTACTATGATTTCATTCAGTTAGTATTGAGCTAACATGACACTAGCCTTCAGTCTTTGTGAGGACTGGTCCATTTCTGATGCGGCTACATTTCAAGGTGTGGTATGAAAGCTTAGGAATCTTGTTGTGGTTCAACACGGATCCCTTTGGTGGGCTCTGCATTCCAATACTGGGTCCCCAAACCTGTGAGACTGGCTGAAACTCTGCCTAATATTGTGGTCACTCGGCCGCCACTTTTTGCTCATGTTTTTGCCTCTTGGGTGCACTGGAGTACTGATAAAAGAGAAAAAATAAATCAAGCTTAGGTCTCTGAGCTTGCGTGCTTTCCTGGATCTTGAATCCTCAAGTTCTAGCTGGCCCACTACCTCTCTGATGACAAAAGAGATTCATTATAACATGTTTTCTCCAATGTCCTAGACCCCAACCCCAAAGAGCATAACTATGCTGTGGGCTAGTTTGTCTGCCATCACCAGAAGCTGGTCTGTTATTGCTAATACATTGATATTTAAAATAAAATTGACATAGAACAACAATAATATAGCATGAGAATATATTATTCAGAAACTATTTCCAGTCAACCAGCTGTGGAAGATTCGGCTCTCTCACCACCAGGGCCCAAGTTCATTTCCCTGTCAGGGACCCACACCACTCATCTGTTGGTTGTCATACTGTGGTGGCTGTATGTTGCTGTGATGCTGAAAGCTATGCCACCAGTATTTCAAAACCAGCAGGGACAGCCATGGTGGACAGGTTTCAGCAGAGCTTCCAGATTAAGACAGTCTAAGAAGAAAGACCTGTCAGGGTCCGCTCTACTGTCCACAGGGGCAGTAGGAGTTGAAATCTACTCGATGGCACTAACAATATCAAGTTGCTGACCAGAGAGAAAAGAAAAAAAAAAAATCTTAAGATGTTTAAGAGAAATGCAAAGTTGTTTGGTAATATTGTTACCAAACCTGAAGTGACTTCGCTCACCCGTTGTGCAGCAAGCCAATCTCTGACACCGGGGGTGGTGGAAGAAAGTAGGAACTTTATTTTTGCACAGCGCTGAGCAAGGAGAGAGAGCAGCTAATGCTGAAATCCCAAACTCCCTGAAAAGCTAAAAGGAAGGGTTTTTATTTGGGGCTTTAGGTAGGGGAGAGGGAGCATATGGCCTTGCTGGTCTGAGCTTTCCCACTAGCCTGTCTTTGGCCTTGAGACACTTGCAGAGAGGAGAGAGCTCATGACCTTGCTGGTCAGCAGCTTTCCCACCAGTCTGTATCTCTTTGTGGGGAGGAGATAGTCCAGGTGCTTGTCCTTGACGGTGTCTGTCTCCATGGAGCATAGTGGATTCTGGAGCCAGGAAGCCAGAGAATAAGCAGAGAATGAGTGTTTTGGTTTTAACCCCATATATGCTGGGTTTAATGTGGGGAAACTGACATCAGGGACGGTATCAATATAGCCTTATAATTTAATCTCTAACCTATTTTTAAAATATTAAAACAAAAACATTCATGTTATAGTCATTTATGAACTTTCTATTTATGAGAACTAAAACTGTCTTATACATTGACATCATTCCTGCACAGTGATACCCTTCCTCCCCTTATTTAATAGAATAGCACCAATTGAGAAGAGTTAAACTAATACCATATTGTCCTTAGATATACGCTATTTTTTTTTTGATACATTTTAGGACAGAACAATAAAATTTGGAAAGAACCCCCCCCCCCGAAACTAATGTACATTTTTTGCAGGCAGTGTAGTCCTAGTGGAAATTGCTTTAGCCTGAGGACATACTGCAGAATTAAAAAGATAGAAACCTAAGAACCCTGCTTTCTTTAGAGTGGCTATTTCCCGCTCAGATGTGCCTCCCCACTCCAGCATGCTTATGGAAAACGGTCATCACTCTTTCTGACTGGGGTTAGCTCGGAACGGGGAGGTAGTGGGGGAGCGATTAGGGGAAACTCGGATATGTTTACTAGCTTTCTTTTCAGAAGCACTTGCACTGCATGGCGCAACAATATCCTAACGCAGGGCCATATTTACTTTTGAGTACTTAAGAAGGTGATTTCACTCTGGCATTTAAGAGTAGACATAAATTCGTATTTCTGGGTAATTACTCTGTGTCTTTCTTTGTGCCATGCACCTTAAATGTCATACCCCGCTCAGTCCTCCATAAGCCATCAGATGTAGGTAGTAAGATAAGATCTTCCTGGTCTGTAAAACCTACGCTGCTCACAGCTGTATTATTTTGCTTTTGAAATCACATTATTCTATAAAATAGGTTAAAAATGAGGGAACCTATAAGTTCCTTATAGATTTTAAAACCTTACTTCTATTACCATGAAGTACAAATGACTTTGGTTGATAAAAATAAGAGAATCACTTGTTGTGTGAAACCAGCATCCTGCAATAAGAAGAGTTCACAAGAGGATCATAGTTCTGGGCTGTTCCATTGGAGAGAGTTTGATTTATTCAAATCCTGCTATAATTGTTTCAAAAACTAAATGAAAATGAAATCATCTATTATCATATAGAAGGATTAAGCCCTAAATTGGATTTCTGAGTTTAAGATGAAAAAGTAAGCTAACCTCCAAAATGGCTTAAAATTGAACTTTATCTTCTGGTGTGGAACAATAGCTTTAAGAGATTTAGAGGAGGAATGAGCCCTAGAAAAGAATCTTTTAAACTGTTGTAGTAATACAAATGACAGTTTTATAAGCAAATTAGGCCAAATATTCTATTCTGCCCTTTGACCTAGTATTATTATGAATTATGATACATTGTATAAGCTTTTAGTAAAAGCCCTTTTTGCTGTATGTTAATTCCTTGTAGGTTAAATACAGAGTTCTAGGATAAATGCTAAAATCATTGGTGCACACACACACACATCAGCATAATATGAATAGCTTACATTCCTAATTTAGAAAGATAATAATAAGACTTTTTTAAAATATATATATACATTTCCACCTAATGAGGAAATTAAAAAACAAATTTATTCCTTTAAGGGTAATAACCTAGATGGTCATCCTTGCCTTAAGGTTAGGAAAGCCTTTGTAGAGTTTGTAGTTCTGACAGTCACTTAACAATTAACATTGTTAATTAGCATTTAGCATTTAACAGTGCTACTTGCCCAAATTGAGAGAGGTTTGGGAAATAGCCACAGGTGGAGTGCATTGGCTCTGACTATAAAATGTAAGACTATATCCGTGCTTCTCTACTGGGGACTGTTCCTCAGCCCCCACTCCCAGGTACACTTGACATTGAGACATTTTGGGTTGTCACTAACATGAGGAGGATGCTACTGGAATCTAGTGGATAAAGACCAGAGATGCTGCTAAACATCCTAGAATGCACAAGACAGCCCCCACAACCAAGAACTACCCGCATGAATCAACAAAGGGTTTGCCTCTAGGGTTTATACTGGTTTACAATTGTGGGTTCTGACTTCTGACGCAGAGTTCCGAAATAGGCATCATACAGTTGCAGGGGACTCAATATCTCCATACTTCAGAACACATACACAAGGTAAATTGCTTTTTACTTTGGTGAGAAAATGAAAGTAACACCCCTTCCCATGCATGTTTGCATTAGGAAAAGTAAAAAACTTTCCAATTTATATTTCTATCTATTTCATGATTAGAGCAGAATGTTTATATATTAAGCTAATCAGTTCCCAGATTAAAATGCTTCAGATGCATGCAATATCTTCTCAAAATATCTGTGATTAAGACTCACCTGGTATGCACTGGAAAATGTAGGTATCCAAACCCTACACGAGATAGTCTTTGATTTATTAAGTGTAGTAAGGGCCAAGGAATCTGTATTTTAATAAGAGCGCCGCATTGTGCTGATGTGGTTGGTGCCTTGGAGCACTATTTGAGAAAATGCAGTAGAATCCCTTTGGAACCGGAAGCTCTAGTTGCATATTAAGCAGCATTTTGTAAATTCGTACCTGAACATCTGTGGTACAAAAACTCAATGCAGAATGAATAAGGGCTTGAAAAGTACAAAGAAAACATGTTAAAATGAATCCTATGGTGTTAGATCAATGTATAATCAAATACTGTCACCTCAAGCATTTCAAACCTTAGCCTCGTATTTGACATATAGTGTTGTTCCCAAATTATTTTTGAATGATGAGCAAATGAATGAATGGTAGATGTATTCAATAGAGTGTATATGTTAGCTTATATTTTCTTACACTTAGAGTACAATTAGATAGTAATAAGAAAAATAGATTTCTGGCAAATGCATGTGAAAACAGGGAGACGAATGAGAAGTACAAATATATCTAGTCATGCAGCTATAGTTTGATTGTTGTGTATTCTTCTAGTCAGGTTAAAATTATTTCATAAAACCTTGGCTTGAACTATTTGATATTATTTACAGAGGCTCAGAAAGAGCACACTACTCACTAATACAGGGAGAAACAAAATAGTGAGTGAACATCAGTGGCGCCAGGCCTTGTTTGCAGAGCCATTGGAAGGAATTGAAAGAGAAAGGTGAAAGCAGGAGAACACAAAAATGGAGACCCTGGAAAACGTATAAGAATATGGTTCTCAGTAATTTTCACACTCTTTTTCTAGCTCCATACTCATTACTGGTTAAAGTGAATTTTTCAATATAATGTATGAAAGATCTAAGTCATGCTATGAGACATAACATCAGCAAGCAAAATTTTGCATTGTAAATAATCTGCTATATAGAATGCAAAGATTCAAGGACAATGAGTGTTTAGAAAAGACAGAAAGGAAGAAAAGCCAATACAGAAAAGAGGCTTACACTAACTGGGCACTGTCAACAGCAGAGAAATGTTTGTACCATTCTCCAAACTCCAAATATATTCTGAATCAGACACAAATACTTCTGGTTCCTTTCTAATGATGAGCTGAGCCTGTAGGCTTTGTTCCACTTATGAGACTACAATGAGAGCTAAAGGAACAGGTGTCTTTGACAATTAAAACACACATGTGTATGGTCATGCACCCAAATACTTGCCAATGAAATAGATGAGTGTGTGTCAGCATGTAGCTTCCTCTACGCATGTGGCTGTAATGTATTATAAATGGCTGTGTATTTATTGACAGTCCTTCCATTGTTACATGGGTTCTCTTTCCTCTTCACTTGTGTCTGGGAAGGCTCAGTGACAGCCTGACCAGTAACATATGATGAGAATGATTTTGTACCAGTTTCTAGGTAGAGACTTTAAGAAATTTGTAGCTTCCGCTTCCTGTCTCTTGGAATACTCCATCTGTGAGCCTAAAGCCACAATGTAATGAGTCCACCTACCCGGAGACTACATGCTGAAGATGGCCTGCAGAACCCGGCCTTCTGGTCGCCTCCACAAAGAGTGCCAGATATGTCAGTGAAGCCCTCTTAGACCGTCTAGATTTAGCACATCTGCTAGTTGAATACCGCCAAAGACCATCAGTTGACACAACTTAGAGCAGAAGAATTGCCCACCTGGAGCAAAAGAATTCTCCATTGCCCAAATTGCTAACACACAAAATTGGGAGATGTAATAAAGTTTTTTTAGCTTTCATATTTTGCAATAATTTGCTACATAGAACTAGATAATTGGAATAGAAGTATTCCTTCGCTATCTATTCCTAAATGTCAACCACCATCCCAATTGCTCACCGTATACTTAGAGTGATTAATTTTCTGTATAATATTTATCAATGTATAACATTATATTTCTTTGAGTTAATTATCTCTTTTCTCCTATAGAATATAAACTTAATAGAAGCTAAGACTCCATATGATGTGTTCACTTGTGTACACTAGCCACTAGAGCAGTGCTTGGGATTTCACAGGAACTTAAATATTTATCACGCTGTTGACTAAAAGATATCACATTCTATATCATCACATTGTATACCACAAACACCCTCAAAAAGCATGTCTCCATTTGGCTAAATATTCTCAGAAATTAACAAATGGAGAATCTATTAAAATATGTTCATAAAAATATCAAGTCCTACTGAAAATGAAAACCTTAGACAGTACATTGCATTTATGTGTAATTTCTTAGGGCCAGACTGTAATTTAGGGAGATGATAAGAGAGCTATAAAGCAAAGTGGTATTAAATGGTATTTTAAAAAGCAGTTCTAATTATGACAACTTTAAATGCTGAACCCAATGTAAGATAAGCTTTTCTTTAAAGAAACTTCTATATATAGCTGAAATGATATGACGTTTTGTTTGTTTTCTCTGTATTTTCTCATTCAGAAAGGCAGTCATATTTATTATTTTGCTAGTGAATACTTCGAATAAATCCAAGATTTAAGAAAATGACTGATAGGAAAATAGGAACAGAGAGCAGGAAATATAGTTCATACTTTCTTTGTAATATCACACTGAATTCCTTTCAACACAAAAACTGCTATGATTAATTATTTAAAAGCTTCAGAACTCAGTAATCTTAAGGAGTAGCTTTGAATTGAGGTCTAACCTCATAAAAATTAGTTTTGTAAGTAAATTGATTCTTTACAATACACAGCATGCATACTTATTTCTTAAGAAATGTATCCAGCTCTTCACGGGGAATGGTGTTCAAATATTCATTCAAGAAACCTTCCGAGTTTCCATAGTAAAACAAAACAAGATTATAAGCAAAATAACAAAAGGAAAAAAACAAATATCTCAGCATATGTATTAGAATCAAATTCTAATTGAAATGAATTTTAAGTCAAGTCTTTCTAACAATTATTAAATGCAAGGCATATAAGATTGTGATACGTTTTGGCTCCAAATTCAGAAAGACAATTTTGAATTCAGATTTCGCCATGATAAAACTGTGTGACCTTGACAATTTAAAATTCCTTTAGTGTCCAGTTTCTTTTACGAAATCTGAGTGACGGTAATATGTACCTTGATGTCTAGTAGTGAGGACTACATGAGATAATACAGTTAAAATTCCTGGCATGGGGGAGGCAATTATAAATGCCAGTTAATATTATCATTAATGCTAAAAATTAAAATAATTATCTGAAATTATGTTTAGTTATCTAAGATCAAATAATTTAAAACTAGTAATGAAAAGAAGGTGAAATTTCTTAACGGTTTTCAGATATGCTAAGTAAGCTGCTAACCAGCTACTTTTAGACTATATTCAGAATAGAAAAAAATCAGTTTTCAAGTTCATTTCTACCTAACTATAAATTTATTACCAGTCAGATTAATATATTATGTGCTTTTACTCAAAACATTAATATTAACACATTTCAATATATAAACTTTTGATTTAGGAAAGAGGCTGACATATATGCATAAAATTTTTGCGTGTTTCTTTACAAAAGTACATAGTGTATTATCTTTTGATTGTTGTGTTGTAGTGGAATATGTCATAAAATTTTAAAAACAGAACTTTGAAAGTTTGCTTCTTCAAATACTCTTCATAGTTCAGCTAATTTTATGAATCGTTTGTTGACTGAGTTCTACTTGCTGCTGCGCGTCAGTGGGTCCACGCTTGTTTAACCAATCAGATGTGCACGACAGGTTTAATGATTTCAATTACTAGCCCGGGTTTTGTGTAACATCTTTCTAATAATATGCATTTTTAAACACCTCTACATATGTTCTAGTTTTCTTTATTGGGAAATTATTTATGCATATGTATTAGGGTGAAGGATGATAATACTTCCATTAAATACATATCTATATCCAAAAATCTATATACATCTACCAACTCCAAAATCCAGGTTAAAATTACAAGATGGTATGTGCACTTATTCCTGAATTGGGTTAGTGGCCATGTTACTTCAGATCATGGTGATAAAAATAAATCTTTGGTTGCCAGAAATTGGCCAACTCTAATTTCTAAAATATTGATGACAATGAAGACAACAACAATGCTATTTGATATGTACTGAGTACTATATGTGATGCATTGGCTATATTATGGCACAACTTTACAAATAAGAAAAATATTTCGAACAAATAACCTGCACCAAATCACACAGCTGCCAAGTTTCAAAGTTGAGATTTTCCTTAAATGTGTAGATTGAACTCAGACAAGTGGGCAATTTACTTAACTGTGCATCATTATAATCACTATTCGTCATACACGTTCAGCCCCTTTACTGCTCACTTTGCCCTAATTATCTAGCTAATTCAATCCTTTACTTACTCAATACATTGACCGAGGAAGATGATAACGGATGGAGGAAGAAAACACAAGGCTGCTGTTACTGATTTAAATTCATGACTGCAAATCAAAAGTGAGCCCTCAGCACGATATCACTACTAGTTAATTTGTTCACCCTCTCTCAGGCTGTTTCACACCATCTTTGCTTTCTTCAGAACCCCAACACTCCTCTCCTACTCACCCTAAAATGTCAGTCAGTTATGTCAAACCACCTTCACCTGTACCTATTTACTGTTTCCCCCCACCTTTTTTTTTTATTATTTGGTAATTGTCACCTTGCCCATGCTCGTCTCTAAGGATAATTATTCCCTCTTGCTCTGGATTCCATTCCCTCTTGCCTAAATAAAGACAACATTTACTGCTTTGTTCTTCCCATTGCATAAGCACCCATGTTTTCTTCTCCACTAGATTATTTACTTTATTATAACATCTCTCAGGTATGAAAAGAAAAATTCTTTTGACTCCTCATTCCCCTGTATAATCCTAGTTTTCTCACTTTCTTTATAGCGAAATTCCACTAAATTTTTGCTCCTACTCTTAGATGTTACTTTCATGTTACTTGATATTTTGCTCTTTTATTTTTAGTTTATTTTAATCCTCTTAAACTATGAAACTCACAAGAACTTCCAGCTTTATAAATGTAGTAGTCAATTCTTAAGACTTTTACTTCAACTCTTAGCATCACTTACACAAATGATATTTTTCTTTTATTTAAAACATTTCTTCCCTTGGATTTGAAGATACTCGTTTTCTTCCTACTTCATTCAATCTTCATTCTCATTTTCCTTTTAGGCTCCTCAATTTGTGAATGTAGATATTGGAATGTCTCAGATCACAGTCCCCCTCATCTTTCTTTTCTACCCACCCTCTTTATTTAAGGAGATCATGAAATTTCATCGCTTTAAATATGGTCTATGAGCCTGATTCCAAGATTTATATCTTAGTACTACTATTGTCATTGAGGTCAAGATTTGTATAGCAAGACTAATCCCCCATATCTCCATTAAGATGTCCAGAACTCCCAGTCTTCATACATCATAAAAAGAAAGTCCTTCTTCAGTTTTCTCCGGTCATAATTACTTCATAATTTATCCCAATGTTAAAGGGAACAAATTTGATTCCTTTCTTCCCATATACTGTTCATCTAACCTCAACAAACTGTTGCTGCCTGCAGTACAACTTCTCACGCCCCTAACCACCGCTACCCTAATCCCAGCAACCATAATGTTGAGCCTGGACTACTGTAATAATCTAAGTGATCCCCTAAATGGTCTTATTGACTCCTATCTTACCTCTCCCCCCATCATATGTGGAATACATTGAAGTTACTGGCTGTAAGACCGATCATAGTCTGGCATTCATCTCGTCTTGTCCTACCTCTTCTACCACCCACCTTTGCTCTCTTTACCCCCACACTTTTGGCCCTAGTCACCATCACCTTCCTGCTGCTTCTCAAATACTCCAGGAGTTTTCCAAACTCAGAATTTGCATGTAGTATTCCTTCTGCCCAGAAGTACTTTCCCCAGACCTCATGTGATTTGCAGCTTCATATTATTCAGATCTCTGTTCAAATGTTCCATCCTTAGAGTAATCTTCTCTGACCACTTCATCCCTATTCCTCCAGAATCCCTATGCCCTGTTTTATTTTTTCAAAGCCTTATGATTTATCACGTCATATACTTATTTGTTTATTGCTAGTCCACTGCCATATAAAATAATTTCACGAAATTATGGATATTTTCTGTCTTCTTCAATATTTTATCACCAGTGTCTAGAAAAGTCTATGGAACTTAGTAGTCAAAATAAATAGATAAAATGAACAAATAAATTTAACCGTTATTTGCACGATTTTAACTATATTTTAATGATAGAATGGAGCAGTCGAATAAACACTGCCCACACAAAGTTCTGACAGCTATCCAAAAATTTAATAGTAAAATAAGAAGCATGGAAACACATTTCAGATTCTCATGAACAAATATTTATCTACAGCTAGATAGGTAGATGCATACTGAAAAATATCTCTACTTAAGAATCTTAGAGTGGAGGAGACAAGCCACAAATTAATGAAAAAGTCATAAGCTAGCCAAGTTTTATTTTGATTTTCTGTGAAATAAATAGATTGCACTGTTTTTTTCTATTTCGAGAACTGTTTAAAATGAATACAGAATGAACTCAAGCATATGTCGCTTCTAATTAGTAGATGAATAGATTCTTGTCATATTCAAAACATCTTCATCCCATAGTACAGATTTTCTTTTATAAGCTGTTGCAAAGTCTATTTTATTAGTAGTTAATGTTGAGTAGGATATATCTCTTCCGAGCTTACCTTATGTTTTGAAATATGAGATTTTAAACTAATAAATATGCTTTTACTCTTCTGAGTGAACCCATTAGGTAATAGATGGAAGGTTGTAGTAAAAAAGTCTTCAACCTGAACTGTATCATTTACTTTATTTGCCGATGAGATGTGTCAACATTTACACAGTGAAGTGTGCCTAAATGTGTATTTCTATTTAAATCAAATTCATCTTCTTCAGTGTTTATGTGTATATTCAAGGAATGAAATTGGATTCTCTTAGAGAACTAAAATCAGTTACCATTTATTTCAGGCAAAGAGGTAATCAACATGCTTGACTGGAGAAACTATTCAAGACTTGAGATTTCCTGTTTGTGCACAAACATTCTAAAGCGTAAAATATTAGGACATCTACTAAACTGATTTTGGAGGAATAGTATATTACACACAATTTACGACAGTGAGTCCTACATGCCCTACATAAACCTATTAAAAAGGAACCCTAGAGCATCATAAAGAATGGGAAGTAGATAAAACTCAGAAAAAAAGCAAGTTTATGAACTCATAAATTTAATCTGTTTAACTTTCCAACATTTTCATCTTGGAAAACAGAGAATGGCTGCCTTACTCTGGAGAGATGTAGTCAAAATCACACTGCTGCATGCCCTTTCCTTGGCCAGCCTCTCCACAATCAGGCATTTTCCCTTATCCACTGGCATATATGATGTTAGTAATCTCTCTAGAAGAATATTTCCTTTCAGGAAAATAAAAGCGGTGCAAATAAAATTAGACTTACATCACTTTCCCTTCTCATTCCTCTTAGAACGTAGATTGGATTGATTATTTTTATTATTGAGAATTTCTCAAAAATCTTAATGTAACTTATAAACTACTATGCCAGATATGGTCAGAACCTTATATATGAATTATTGGCTCAGTGCAAACTTATTTTAAAATGCAGATGAACCTGTTTGCCAAAATTCTTGAGTCCCAATTTGATCACCTATAAAAAATAAATCATATACAAAATTAGTTTCATAACATGACTTGAAACATCTGGGTTAGTCATTACAAATGCTTTCTAAGTACCCCGAGTTTTTCTTTGCTTCTTTCCCAGTTCTCAGCTACCTGAGCCATCTCTTAATTCAACCCATCCATCATCTCCCAAGTACCCAATAGCTTTTTGTCTCTCTGATTCCTCAGAATCCCAAATTATAAGTCTGTCCTTGCCCCTTCAGCTTCCAGATTAACATGCATTTACCCACCATTTGCTGAGCATCTGCTGTTTCTGGAAACTTTTGCTAGGCCCTTAGACATTCATTTAGTCTTCACAATAATCATGGATATTCCATCTCCATTTCACAGATGAAGAGACTAAAATTGAATGAGATTTGCACAAACAAAAATTAAGTTTTTCTTCATTAAAATGTATTTTTCTGCTTGTAAAAACACTGTTGTTTAGTGAAAAACATTCAAAGTATTTTGGGGAGCACAGCTTGTGTGAGATAAATCAGTTAAAAGAAGAGAATAAAAACTATTATAATTCCACCACCAAATCATAATTACTCTAAAATTTTTAAATAGTTCAATAAATTCTTTGCACGCATACACGCATACATATGTGATACAATCCCACACCAAAGGATTCAGATCTTACCTCTTTATAATTTACACATCTATGTGTAGGTTAGCAAGTTTTCTTGAGAATTGTGTTCCAGTAATTTCCAACTTCCTGACAAATAGTGTTTTAGGATTGTCAAACCCACACACGAGTTCGATATGTTTAAGGCTAATTTCATGATTTAACTGCTCCCTAAACTTGTTCCCCCTGCTGACTTCCTTAAAGCCTGCTCCCAAATATCAAGATGGAAAACTTTGGCGACAGCTCTGACTTCTCTTGCGCTTCGTCAGAATTGATTTTCATATTTTTATTTGCATTTACTCTTTTACATCTGTCCTATATTATCACAATATGTCTTCTTATTTGAACATTGCGATGAGCTGAGGGGTCTCCTAACTCTCCATTCACCCAGGGGTAATTCGTGCCCCAACTTTTGGTAGTTATCTCACACGCATAAGCTTATCAGTTCTCAGCTGAAGCCTTGGAGTGAAGAGGGCACCACATGCAGATCCCCAGGGCAATCTCTCTCTCTTGAGTTCTCTTCTCTCTTCTACTGTGATGGATGAACTCTAGCCACCTTGCTCCTTGTGGCCTGGAAATATTCTCCAGGAACTAAACTGGAGCAGTCTCCATAGGATCACCTCGTTTGCTTTCACCTTTCTCTGATCACTGTACTGAGCTGTCTGTTATCTTGTAACTGCACACTCTTTTATAATAATTATGTTTTCCAATTATTCAGTTGTTTCAGGCATGAGAATAAATCTGGTTCTCCTCTTACTTTGTTTTGGCCAGAAGCAGAAGTTATTTTAGAGTTGACTTCTTCTGAGGGCATAGAAAAATTTTTGAAGATTTAAAAAGGAAATTCACAGATTCAGATTTATATTTTAGAATTATGATTCTGGTCAAAGTATGGAGAATGAGTCATAGGTTTTAAGAATGAAAGCACAAACCATTTTGAAGACTATTATAATAATCTGGAAGAGCCAAGTTTGCAGTTTACACTATGAAAGTGACCCTGAGTCCTACACATAGAATTTGGGATGAGATAATTGGGAGTGTCTTGAAGGATTCATTGTCTCAGAGCTCTGGAAGCTGGAAGTCCAAGATCAAGGTGGCCATGCTCCCTCGAAAGGAGGTAGGGAGGAATCTGTTCCAGACCTCTCTCCTTGCTTCTGGCAGTTTCTTGGCTTGTAGCAACAGAACTCCAGTCTTCACAAGACGTTACCATAACAATTCAGTTTTCCTTTTTCTTTTTATTGCTAATTATTTCCTAAAATCCAAGACTGTTCATGTTTCATCCCTTGGACTAGATTTCTTCAATATTTATATAACAAAAAGAAAGACATTCTGAACACATTTTCCTACAAACATCAACTCTTATAAATAACAAAATGTCAAAGTAACTCAAAATAAAATAACTCATTTTTCTTAGAACCAAAGAGAAAGTACATAGTAAGAAAACATTCTTTCTGGCTGTCAGGAGGAAAAATTAGAATCATGTAAAATATATTAACAACTTAGTTTTATGATCAAATACATCAAATACAGTGCTTATGTTTATAAAGGTGCACCTAGAAGCTTGGTGATTATGATATATAAAATTAGTTTGTGTTGGGTCCTTAAAGTTAATGTCTCTTTTGTGTTTAGTCATTCCTAAAAATAGGATGTTCATATTAGAGAGATACTTTGTTTAATATAGATTTCTCCCTCTATCTCCAACAGTGTATTTGGGCTATATTGTCCTAAAGCAATTTGATACACTGTATAATCTATCAAAAACATAAATAAAGAGTCAGTGATAGCAAACATCAATCAATAAAAAGCAGATAAACTACCTTTTTAGATTTGAAGGAACAGCTAAGAGCTCGTTTGAGACTATTAGCCACATAGATTGTTGTCTTCACCCAGTAATCAGACCCTCAGTTGCAACAGATAAAAGTCCAATAAAATGAACCTTGAAAATTAAAAACAAAACAAAACCAAACATTACTGATATAAGTAACACAGTCTGGAGGTGGAGAAGAGAAAGGGGAAGAGGTGGAAGGGCAGTGCCTTATTTTTCCTCATCTTTTATAATGGCGAGTCAAAAGATACCATTTCTAGTTCACAATCCTCTAGGCACAGCTAAGGAAGTTAAAAATGCATATACTCCTGGGGGCTGGCCCCGTGGCCGAGTGGTTAAGTTCGCGCGCTCAGCTGCAGGCGGCCCAGTGTTTTGTTGGTTCGAATCCTGGGCGTGGACATGGCGCTGCTCATCAAACCACGCTGAAGCAGCATCCCACATGCCACAACTAGAAGGACCCACAACAAAGAATATACAACTATGTACCGGGGGCTTTGGGGAGAAAAAGGAAAAAATAAAAATCTTTAAAAAAAAAAATACATATACTCCTGAAGAAATTCTGAAACTGTTAGAGAGTCATTATAGCAGTGACCAATTCTTGACCAATGTGAGGATATTGCAAATGTGACGATATTGTTTGGAGACAGGTTGCTAAAAGGGACAAACAAATAAGGAATGAGGAAAGCAAGAAGAAACTCTGTGGGGATGGGTTGGAAGGAGATGAATCACTCATGTGAGTTCGTGATTCTAACATGGGATTCATAACAAATATATGAATATTTGGCTTATCTGACAGAAACAGAAGCACAAAAGAAAAGCAAGAAAGAAACTCACACAGCTACACACATACGTGAATGGATGTTTATTCTAGCACTGCTTCTAGATATGAACAAACGAAAAATGGGAACAACTTGAGTGTTTTTGATTCTGATTTTGCTTATACTAAAAAAGAGAGAGACAGTATGCACTTACCCATAAGATGGTTCATGACATCTCAAGTGAAAAAACAAGTGCAGATCTTGAATGCATTAATATCTTTAGTACTTTTTTAACGACAGAATCAGTGAAGAAAAGCAGGAAGGAAAGAAGGAATGGAGGGAGGAAAGAAGCAAAAAGGAAAAAGGAAGGAGTAAATGAAGGAAAAAAGAAAGAACAAAAGAAGGAAGGGAGAGAAGAAGGAAAGAAGGAAGGAAGAAAGAAAGGAAAGAAAATACTCCATATTAACCCAAAGTTGCCTTTGGTTATCTCTGAAAAATGTGAGTGGAGGGAGACGGTAAGATTATATATACGTTTGTAAAATAGTGTATATCTATCTTCCCACATGCTAACACACATATCATCTTATGCACACATTTCTATAAGATCATCTTAGAAATTCTATAATGCTATTAAAATGTAAAGACTCTAGGGGGCTGGCACCTTGGCCTACTGATTGTGATCGGCACACTCTGCTTCTGCAGCCTGTGTTCAGTTCCCGGGCATGGACCTACACCACTTGTTGGTGGCCATGCTGTGACAGCAACCTGCATACAAAATAGAGGAAAACTGACACAGATGTTAGCTCAGGGTGAAACTTCTTCAGCAAAAAAACAATAAAGATTCTAAAATGAAAAGTTCAATATAAATGTGTTGCATCATATACTTCAAACTAACACAAGATAACTTTTCACCATATTCATAATTCTAAAACATCCTATTATTAAAAAGAGAATAAAGATGGGGGCTGGCCCTGTGACCGAGTGGTTAAGTTTGTGCACTCTGCTTCAGTGGCCTGGTGTTTGCCAGTTTGTATCCTGGGTGTGGACATACACACTCCTCATCAAGCCATGCTGTGGTGGCATCCCATATAGAAGAACTAGAATGACCTACAACTAGGATATACAACTATGTACTGGGGTTTGAGGGAGAAAAAAAAGAGAATAAAAATAAAATGGAAGGGCCAAAAAAAGCAGATCCTTTAAAGTGTGTATAAGAAATTTATGTGTGAAAATCATAGTGAGATTAGTATTTTTGTTGAGCTAAATAATATTACATCAATATTAGCTGCATAGTTTAATTTAGATTTAGATTTTTGAGTTGCGGGCTATGAAACATTTATTTGGCTCTCCAATTTTATTCCTAATGGAGTCAATTTTACTATGTTTAGCTAATAACCCTTGTAACCTCTAAAAGTATATCTTTTTTGTGTGTGTGTGAGGAAGATTGGCCCTGAGCTAACATCTGTGCCAATCTTCCTCTATTTTGTATGTGGGATGCCATCATAGCATGGCTTGATGAGTGATGTGTAGATCCACAGCTGGGATCCAAACCTGTGAACCTCAGGCTGCCAAAGCAGAGTGTGCAAACTTCACCACTACGCCACTGGGCTGGCACCAATAAGTATATAAAATTTTGATGTTCACGTCCACATTCGTATCAACAGTAAATTTGGTAAACTCATATTCGCTATTCATGAAATCAGGAATACAATTGATGGAAAAAATGAAGCTTGAGTGAATTTTAAGTCAATTGATCAACATGATTGAAAGTAAATTTGGTTAATGTAGTTAAGTGCTATTCTCAAAGCGAAGTAATAGTTGAATGATTTAGCTTCCTGAATAATATTTTAATATATTACACTGTTTGTTCTATTGAGTGCATCAATCACCTCCAGTTATTTTTGTTTTTAACCCTAAACACATTACCAAAGTTATTTTAATTGTCCTTTGGATTTTCACAAAATTAAATTCTATTCAAGTTTTAATCTTCACAGGAATAGTGTTACAGTTCTGGACTACTAATTGGCATATTGCTTTATCTGAGGCTCTGAAAAAGCTCCACATGGTGTAAACATTATTTCTTTAGAAGTTGCTCCAACTTTTTTCTCACAAAAGTCATTTTTGCTTTTATTCTAAAAACTTTGTTTCTCAAATGCTTTTCTCTTTTTGAACATGAGAAGAACCACGGCTTAAGTGCAATCTCCAATTTATTGAGAAAAGTTATTAAAAATAATTACACAAATAATGGATGATTTCTGTGGTTCCACGAATGCAGAATTCAGTATAATCCACATAGATTCAAGTGCTTATCCAGTTTGGAGCTGAATGGAAAGTGGCAAGACAAAGCTCCCAAAGGAAGTGACATGTGGGCGAATTCCTCATGCTATCAGTAGGCAAGCTGGAAGTCGGTAAGAGGTGTGGTAACTCGAGCAAAGGCAATAGTGTGTTGGAAGATCTTAAGGAGGGAAGGAACTTGACAAATCTGAAGAAATTAAAGGAGGAAAATCTGGCAAACTAAATCAGCAAGGGGTAGAATGTCCTGGTGTGAGGGCGGAAAGTAGTGAGGGGCCAGATTATGCAAAATCTTGAAAGCCATATTAAATGATTCAGACTTCAGAAGCATGTAGTAATGGTAACCATTAGAAACTAAAGGGCAGGATAAATTTGCATTTTAAGTGATTCCTCTGGCTCCTGGAAGCGACAATGCATTGTAGAGCAGATAAGTGGACACAGGTGCACGAGGTGGAAGGCTATTCCAGTAGTGGTGCAGAGAGAATGAAAGCTTAGAGTGGAGGCAAGGAAATCAGAAAGGAGTGAGATGAATTTGAAAAGTGTGTTGGAGATTAAACTTGTGAAAAGAGAGCAGGCTAGATTTGAGGGAGAGAGGGGTGTTGAGAATAATTTCCAGCCACTTGGCGAGTTCCCATTAGTGGATCCGATGCCAAATAGTTATAAGAGGAATGCCATTTTAAATCTGTGAGAGTAGCATGTTTCTAATTCTCAAATATCCCAAAAATTATAAACTCTGTACTTAACTAGCATTTACTGGCTGCCTAAAATGAACCACTGCATTAAATATGTAAGACATTTCTGTGTAGGATTATCCCAGCTTGGAGGTAAGTAACATAAATAAACTATAATCCTATTTCTTAAATATTTAGCACAGATATTTTAACAATATTCTCTTTTGGAAGAATGAAAAGCAACATATACCACGGCTATTTAAGCTCATCAGATATTTGATTAAAGTTTGATTATATAATGAGCTAAAGATCTGAAGATCTGGCCAAGATTTCGTCAGGAGAAAATCACATTTCTAGAAAGTGTACCCATAATAAGACTCAAAATGTGTGTCAATATCAATAACCACCTTATTTCTTTGATTGAGCCTATGGAAAAACAGAGAGATCTCCTATTACCAATTCCTACTTAACCACTTCAGGACAGAGGGACAACTGAAGACCTGGCTCTATTCTGAGATGGATTGAGATCATGAGTATCAAAAGTGGTCTGAGTATTTCGTAGACTGAAGTTGCTGTAGTTACATCAACCTGTTTGAATAATGATCTGATATCAAACATCTGATGTACCTTTGGCTTCTGCTTAGAATGCAGAAAGCTGGAAACAGCAGCACTCACATCCTGACAAGAAGGAATGGATAATCTACAAAATCAAACGTTCTCTGAACCCAGCAGGGAGCTAGGTCACAGGGTCAACAACTAACTTGGAATCTAAGGAAAGACAGCTGTATCCCAGAAGTGACGGGCAGTGAGTGCGGACTCTCTGGCAGCAGATGACCATGAGAGGAAAGGGTGAAGAATTTCAGCTAAGAGTTTTAGTAATTGGCTGATGGCCAAGCGTGAGCTGGTGTGAGAGTATAAAGCCCATGGAAACCACACATACAAGGAAGGTTTACACCTATGGCGTTCTCTTTCCAGAGATCTCTACTGGGCATTCACAAGAAAGATTGGAGGAGAGTCTGGAGATTGGAGAAAGCTTCCCTCTTGGTACCTGGGAAGATGAGAATAGTGTCTGCTGTTATCATAAGGACAGGCATATCTGCCTCAATACTTCTTGCCCACAGAAATTAGACCTTAAATTGCTGGGAAAGTGCAGCAAACCCTGTTCCCCCTCAAATGTAGCTGAACAGTCACTGCAGATGGATCTCTGTTTGGAGAAACAAAAACCTGTACTCACAAAGAAGGGGCAGGAAGCTGTGCTGGGCCCAGGTTATTAGAGGTCTCTTACCACTAGGGAAGACCACGAGAAAAAGTCCCAGGCCTGAGATGCAAGGACACAGGGCACGCTAAGATGGAGAACAGACCAGAACGAGAGTGGACACACTCTGCCCCTCATCACGAATGGAGCACGCTGTATTAGTCAGGGTTCTCCAGAGAAATAAAACAAATAGGATATTTCTTTCTTTCTTTCTTAGAAGGAATTGGCTCATGCAGTTGTGGAAGCTTGGTCCCAGGATCTTCAGACTGAGGCCTGAGGACCGGGAGCATCTCTCGTGTGAATTCCCAGTCTGGTGCTAAAGGCAAGAGGAGACAGAAGTCTTAGCTCAAGACCTACAGGCAACAACTTCTTTCTTGCTCAGGCTTTTGTTCCATTCAGGCCTTCAATGGATTGGATAAGGCCCCTCACATTAGGGAGGACAATCTACTTGACTCAGTCTACTGATGCAAACATTCATCTCCCCCAGAAACACCCTCACAGACACAGTCAGAATAATGTTTAACCAAATGGCTGAGCACCCTGTGATCCAGTCATGTTGACACGTTAAGTTAACCATCATACAAACCCTGAATAATAACCAACAACAGTCTACCTGTGGGTAGGAGGCAAGATGTGGAGAGAGACCAGAGGCAGGGGAAGCCTAAAGCTGAGAGTAAATGGGGAACATTGAGAAAAACCTTCCAGCAAACCATCCCCTACATTAATAGTGAGGTCATGCTAAAAAATTTTGAGACTGCATATATTTAAAAAGTATAATTGACATTACAAACAACTTTATGTTTACAAAAGCAACATCTTAAATGAAATGGATAATTTTTGAGAAATACACTAGTTTCTAAAACTCAACCAAGAAGAAATTGGTAATCTGAATAGTCCTGTATAAATTGAGGGATGTCTTAACTGCGATTTCTACCAAATAGTTAAATAAGAAATAATACCAATTTTACAAAACCTCTTCCAGAACATAGAAAGTGAAGGGACATATTTCAACTTATGTGCACATTTTTATCCTGAAACTAAAACCATTCACAGATATTAAAAGTAAACAACAGAACCACATCCATCGTGGTGCAAATTTGGAGGACCCATGTGTTGCCTGATTTAGTTTAAAATATTGATTTTGTTGAAGATGTTTGTACTCATTTTGGACAAAGGTACAAAGCAATTCAATGGATAAAGTGTGGTCTCTTCTGCAAATGATGGTGGTACCACTGGTAATCCATATGGGAAAAAAATGAACTTCATTACATATCTTACACCACATACAAAAGTTAATTCAATAATGATAAATTTAAATTCATATAAATTAAAAATTGCTGACCTTTGCAAAGACATACCATAGGTGAAGAGAAAATAGTTATTTGATAAAGGTCCCTTATCTAGAATAATAAAAGAACTCTTAAAACTCCAAAATAAGAAAACAAACAACCCAAGAAAAAAATGGATAATATATTTGACCAGATATTTCACCAAATAATGTATTTAAAAGGAGAATAAGCTCATGATAATAGGCTCCAAATTATTATTTATTAGGGAACTTCAATTAAAACCACAGTGAGATACCACTACATACTTATTAGAAAGTCTGAACACAAACACACAAAAACAAGACAAAACAAAATAAAACAAAAATACACAGTTCTGATGAGGATGGAAAGCACAGAAACTCTCATTGATTTCTGGTTGTGGTGCAAATTGGTACACTCACTTTGGAAAACAGTGTGCATGTTTCTTAAGTTAAATACACATATGCCATATGGACCAGCAATCCCACTCCTAGGTGCTTATTTATTCAAAAGAAATGAACATTTGTCTTCAGACAAAAACCTTTATGTAAGTGTTTATTGTGGCTTTATTCATAATCAACAAGGAATCAACGCAAGTGTTCTTCACCGATGAATTGATAAACATGTCATGGTAAGTTGATACAATGGAATACTACATAGCAATAAAAAGGAACACTTTACCGATACATTCCATAACATGGAGTAATTAAAAGTGTATTATGCTAGGTCGAAGAAAGCTTCCTCTCTTTCATGTTGCATGTTTCTGTTTATACAACATTCTTGAAAATGCAACCTACAGGGATAGAGACCACATCACTTGTCACCAGACACTGGAAATGTTGGAAGATGTGACTATAAAAGTATGTGAAGGAATTTATGGGGGAGATAGAATTGTGTTATATATTAATTGTGGTGGTGGCCACATGACTGTAAATTCATGGAATCATATGCTAAAATGGGTGAATCTTTATCTTATTTTAAAAGTATACCTCATAAAAGAGGGAAAAAGAACATCTGACTAATTATACCTATTTAATGAGTACTTTTGCAAGGAAATAAGATAGTGGAAAGCACAGAAGTACCATTAATATAGCCTCTAATGTCAGGTTCAAGTACCCTGAAATAATACTGCATTCATAAATATATAATACCCTGATGCCAGATGTGGGAGAATGGGGCAACAGACCTTCCTTGTGAGTTCTATGGTATAACATCTCCATTTAATTTTTAAAGTGTCTTAGATAATGAGTATTGCATTTACTGAACATCTCCTGATGGATTAGAGAAAGTTGGATAAGTTAGACTAAAAGTTAGACTAGACTAAAAATCTTTTTTACAGCTAAGTAGTGGATTACTTGCTCAGTTTTCAAAAATGATGAAGACACATTCCTTGCCCCAAAGACCTTATCAGTCCTTTGGAGTCCAGAAAAGTGATGGAATAATAACAATATATTTTATATGTGCTATAATCCTTTTCTATCCTTTTAAAACCTTGGGAATTTCTACCGACAGTGGCCTTCCCAAAACAGGACTACACAAAGAGGAAAAGGACTCTTAGAGATCTGTGTTTTTGTAAATGACACAATTGATGGGATCAGAGTTACAACAAGGTAGTAACTCCCTGGGAAAAACAAAAATGTATTTCCCCCGTTTGATTGTCACCCTCAGATCCGCGCAAGCCGGTCACCTCCCATTCACGTCTATGCTGGCTTTCCTCTACATCCTGCCTCTATGTCAGTAGTTAGTGAAATATACACACATATTAATTTGTTTTTACTAGGTTGAACTGTTCCTTTCTTCCAAATCTATTCATTTATAGAAACAGATTTTCTCATCTAATTTCCCTGTTCAGATTTCATCAGCTTCATACCTATTTTCATGTAATTGTGAGCAATGGAGCTAGGGAGGAATATTTTTAATAAATGGGATCCTAGGCTTCTGAAAGGCGTGATTCTGTAATACAAAGCAGAGTGGCATAAAAGACAGAAAGTCACTTCTGTCTTTACAGAAGTGATTTCAAATTGACTCTTATGATTCTTAAGATTTTCCAAACACTGAATTACTTTTCTTTTTTTTTACCAATGTAGTTTCTCTGTCCTTCAGCCCAGAGTACTTGAAGTGTTCCCAACAGATAATAATACTAGATATAAAATTGATTTTGAGTAACTCTTCACTTGCTGACAGACAGTAGATAATTTTGACAGCTCTTTCTGATTTATTTGTAGTAGTCTCTTAGGAAATCTGGGGTTTTCTTTTAGTCTAGCAATGTTTCGTACAGGGTGGCCACAATCCTGGCTGTAAAGTGCCCAATTTGTTTGAAAAGCCCAATTTTTAAACAAAGGGGATCACTAACAGGGGACTTCATTTTCAAACTTAGCCAAATATGTTGCTTCCTACAGGAAGATCTCGGCATTTTCTTTCATGGTATTTTGGAACCACATTTACAAACTATGAATTTAGCAGACCCAGGGTTGGGTGCACATCTTTATTTTAATGTGCTCTGGTTTTGACCTACTTTACCTGTCACCAACATAATGAAATCTGACTTTGACAAACACGCCTAACAAGAAAACAAAAATCCACCGAACAGAATCTAGCAAGCAACAATATGTTTAATCCTATAGTAACACAATTTATCCAGTACCTTTTGACATTTGACTGGAGCTGTTCACGGGATGCACACTTCATTCCTTTATCAAGACCTCCGGGTTTGGATTTATTCTCTGAGAGGATAATCCTGCTGTGTGTTCAGTCATCCCGCAGTTGAAGCATTTAGTCACTGATCTGTTGCAATAATATGATAGGAATAAAACGGGTACTCCTTGAAGGAATGGATTTTGCATTATAAATATGTAGTCACAGGGCAAATAAAGAAGGCGCTGAGTAAAAATTTCCACAGCCTAGAATTATGTATGTGTTTTATACTGAAGATTTGAAAAGTATTTAACATTTCCTTTAGGCCAAATGCCTACAGGAATAGGAGAATGCCAATATAATACATATTTTTGAGAAAACACAGAAAAAGAACCAAATTTAAGACTGAGAATCCAGACAATTATATCCCTCTAATTAAGGGAAAATAATCTTATAAAATTATGATAGCCTTATAAAATGCTGGTTTTCTGTTTAGATATTTCGCTGCCCTCCTATTGTCAATTATTTCTCACTACTACTCTTCTCATACAGAATTTTAAAAAAAACAGACTTTACAGTAATGTTGATAGTCTATGAGCAAATACAGGGTATTCTTGATATATCTAAACATGTAATCTGAGCATATAATATTTAAAGTGATATTGCATTATATTACAATTATATTATAAACTACTATAATTTATATATGTAATTTATCAAAGATGAATATAGTTTGTTTCATGCTTAATTATATTCAAGTATTTAAGTTAGCGTGACCATTTACTCTCAATTACCTAACAGAGGCATTTCAATTACAATTGTGCTGAAATTCCTACTCTTAGGCCTTTTTAATGCCCCTTAAACACACAATATTCACATCATATTCTAAATAATTTGAATTTCTTTTTGTGTTGCCTTTGTTCCTTATTGGTATATCGCCAATCCTGCTAATGGAAAAAAGGTTGTACTTCTTACTCTTTATTGAAAATTCCCTCCTCGGAGGTACTCTTTATGTCATTCACGAAACTGCTTAATTCATTCAGTAAGCTGCTCGAATTGCCAAATTTGACCCTCTGTTTGAAACTGTCTCCTGACCCTTGACTTCTAAATTTCCACACTCCTAGATCTGTCCCCTCCATCTCTATGAGAATTTCTTCTCAGACTATTTTCTGTGTGTGTGTGTCTGTGTGTATGTTGTGACATTTGCCCTCACTGCTTAAAATCTAGTATTCTCTAATTTCATTACTATCTAACCTTCTCTTTTCACTTTCCCAGGTGGTCTTATCCACTGAGAGAATAGAGGTAAAACCACAGTAATATCACCATCATTCTCTTCTTTAGCACAATGACGCATCTGTGAGACTCTTCACTGCATTTTACCCTTTATCAAAATTCCCACAAGGTGATTTAAATGGAATTATGGACAGAACTGTGTCCCCCAAAATTGGTAGGTTGAAGTCTTAACCCCCGATGTGATTGTATTTGGAGATAGAGCCTTAAAAGAGTTAATTAAAGTTAAGTGAGATTGTAAGGGTGGGGTTCTAATCCAATGGAAGTGATGTCCTTATAAGAAGATGAAGAGACGCCAGGATGCGTTCACAGAGGAAAGGCCGTGTGAGGACATAGTGGCCATCAGCAAGCCAAGGAGAGAGGTGTCAGGAGAAACCCAACTTGCTGATACCTTGATCTGGGACTTCCAGTTTCCAGAACTGTGAGAAAATAAATTTCTGTTGTGTAAGTCACTCAGTTGGTATTCTGTTATGACAGCCCCAGCAAACTAGTGCTGATGGCATCTATTGTCTTATGAGTTTGAGGTAGGCCATGGGGATTACTACGTTTACACTTCAAAGATAGCTTCAATGTCTCTGCACTTCTCAGGTTATAAGGTCATGCTATGGTCTGAATGTTTCTGTCTCCCCCAAATTCATATGTTTAATCCTAAGGCCCAAAGTGATGGTATTAGGACGTGGGGACTTTGGCAGGGGATTAGGTCGTGAGGGCAGAGCCCTCATGAATAGGATGAATAGCCTATGAAAGAGAGCTCCCTGGCCCCTTCAGCCATGGGAGCGTACAAGAAGTCTGCAACCAGGAAGGGCATCCTCACTTGTCCATGCTGGCACCCTGATCTCAGACTTTCAGCCTCCAGAACCATGAGGAATGAATTTCTGTTGTTCTGTTGTGGTATTTTGTTACAGCAGCCCAGACAGACTAAGACAGGGCCCGTCTCACAGTACAACAGAGCTCTGACTCCTAAGAACTGTGCCTGAGGGCAGATGCAGCAAGGGGCCTAAACTGAGGAGTACACTGGTGTGTTAGTGGTAGTCTTGGCTGCTGCTACTGTTATTGCTGGCTGCTCTCAGACCTGTTCATTTCCTTGTTCCCTTTTGGTTTGTTTTGTGCTCTGAAATCCTGGACCTGGTGCTACCCTTTATTGGCCAGAACTTCAAAAAGCCCATCCCTTAGTGCTTACAGAGACAACTCTTGATAGAATTTTGGATATTTTTACTTCCCGAGGTTCCCTGCACTTTGCGGAATCATTCCTTACCATCTTTGGGTCTGCAAAGATAAATTCAAAGGTGAGCAGATTATGATGGACAAGCATTGAGCAGGAAAAAAAAAAAAACATGCAAACACCAAGAAAATATCGCAACCAAGTTATCTTTAAATGTTTTCAAATATGCGGGTTAAATTGCCCACGATTCGTTTGTTGAACAAAGATTTATAAATGCACAATAGACATTATGAACAAAAAGGGCAGTATGCTAGGAAATAGAAAACTGCTAACCCATATGGAGCATTTACATCATGCCAGGCCACATGCTAACCTCTTCACAGACATTAATATGTGTGGTCTGCTCTGCAACTTTATGGGCTCTGCAATTATTATGCCCATTTTAGGGATGAGGGAACTGATATGAGGTGTTCACAAGATCACAAGGCAAGATATTATCCTCAGATACTCAAACCTATACTGACTTTGCAAAATAAAAAAGACTATTTTTCTCAATATCTTATAAATAAGTTTTACTTATGATTTGAACCAACATCAGGGCGCAAGTTAAATAAAGTTCTGGAAATCGAGAATCCTGGAAATTATTTCCAACTCTCACAACTTATAGATTCCCAACATATTTTGTCTTAGGTAAGTATTTAACTTCTAAAATTTTAATTTTATTTAAAATTAGGAAGTCTAGTTCAGATCAAAACTCATGTGTTGAATTCCCATCATGAGTAAGGAAAAGAAATAATACTGAGTACCCAGAATATAAGACTAGAAAAATATTCTGTTCATAGGGAATCATAGTATGAGGTTTGGTCTTGATTTTTCTTCGAGTTCCTTTAATCATTTTTAATTTTTCTAAAACAAGGTTAAAGAAAAATAAATAATAAAAAATTCTAATGTACAGAGAGATTCAACACAGACCTTCAAACTGTTTTATTGGAATAAATGTCAGCTTTGATCACTACAGTTATTGCTATTAATCAGAGAAAGTATAAAAATACAAAATTTTCCAATGAATCCAGAACTAATTTCAAATTCTAGTCACTTAAGATAAGTTTGTCTTCATTATAGATTATAAACAGGGTAAAAATTGTTTTGGACGGCATCTTTCTTTCAAGAACCTCAAAGTGTCCAACATTCAATATTACTTTGCCCTTATTAGCCTTTGAATATGACAAAACAAGGAATTATATCACTGCAATAAGTATTTCACCTACAAGTGGATTTTATTTACTACATTCTCCTCCTCATTTTGCACATCATTCTATTCACTTATGCAACTTTTTAAAAATTTACAGTGATAAATTCTGTCATCCTATTAAACTCCGATTGGTTTGGCTAATCAGAGTGGAGAGGAAGTTCTGTCCTCTTCATGTAGCCTTAATTTAGATTCTTTCAAACTTACATGCTTACTTCTCGTCCCTGGGGTGTAAACTTCTTCTGGTGCTAAAAAACCTCCTTATGCTGTTTCCACTCATCTTTACACACTTGATATCCCACTTACTCCAAATGAAACTCTTCCACTTTAGTTAGACTGATAATTCATACTTTTTAACTCTATATTGTGGCTTACATTTTCCAACAATGGTTTTCTCATTGCTTTCCAATTATTTGTTCATTCAATAGCCATTCATTGATTCATTCTGTAAGTATTTACTGAGCATAAACTTTGACCAGGATTAAATTTCTCCACTCATGAAACTTATATTTTAATAGACAAATATTTATTGGAATTCTTCATCCTTGCTGCACTGAGCTAGACATGGAAAACAAGAGCAGAAAGACCTGGTATTTGAACAGGTCTTACAAGGTCATATTGTTGTCATCATGTATGGAGGACACAAATATTCCTATAATATTAACAAGGTAATATAATAAGTTTTAAGATAGAGAGAGGTGCAGAATGCTATGTCAAGGACACCCAGAGAATGCTGGAGTCATCAGGGATATCTCTGTGATGCAAATGACACATGAGTTAAAACTTGGAGCATTGTTAAAGAGAGAAACAAGGAAGGGTATTGGTAAGATTGTCTCAAGACCTTGATTTAGATTCTAATCTTTAGCTGACTGGGTAGATCATTCTGCTGTTCATGGGGAGAGAACACAGAAGAGAAATAGCTAGTTTAGAGGGCAGGATGGCATTTTCGGTTTTGAACATCTGGAACTCAATGTCATTGCCATCATCTGATAGGCAGCTACTTGTGTGACTGTAGTCAGCTTTCTTCAATCTCTAGACCTCCACTGCCTCACCCCAAACAGGCATAAGCATGGGATCTATTTCATAGGGCTCTTGTGAAAGCTAAAGGAGAAAATTTATGCAAAGCACTTAGCACAATGTGAAATATGTTTATCTGTGAGCTCAAGCCATAACTGCTCAAATAAACATTTGTTTGCCAGCCTAAATGCTTTTTCAAAAATCCTGTGGTTCAGATTTTTAAGGTCTACTTGTTCATTTTTAAGAGTTTAAAAATTTTCCTCAGTTCATTTGCATCAATCTTGTTTCATTGTTACACAGTAATTACATTGTAGACTTTTGATGATTTTCCAACTATTCTAACTCATCAGTATTTATTTATTTTTATTACGTGTCTATCTCATTGTTGTATCAGGTTAGAAAATTTTAAAAAGTATATTCTGTCTTCGTGGCTTTTACTTTATACAATATTAAAGAGCTCTGCCATACAGGCTTTATAAATGAATAAAAACATTTCTTAAAACTGTTTAATCATAAGAAGTCTTTCAATTTTAATTTTTACCATGTTCTTTTTACCCCAAGTTATCTCGTTTCAATTTCTTGTTAGAGATTCTTTTGGATTCTCTTTTTCTTTGCTTGAGTCTCTTGATCCACTTGAAAGAAATAAAATACACGTGACTTTAAGGAACTTTATTGGAGAAGTTTGCTAGATCTTATTGTTATCTATTCAAACTTTGATTAAGCACTTTGTCTTCTGTTTCTTTGTGCACGCAAATATACTATTGACAGTGCAACCTCTCTTGCTTCTCATTTCATTTTTTTTGTACTGCATCCTAGTTTTCTCTCAGCAAGCAATGGACTCTGCTTTTTTGTAGTCTGTCTTTTTCTTCATTTTTGTTTGTCTTTTACTTTGCTCGTAATATTCACCTATAACCCCATATTGCAGGGATTTTTAAAACATGTGGCATTCTCACCTTAACATATTGTCTCCCATATTTGTAATAATCTTACCTATCGCTTGCCTACACTTGCAGTCTAGTAAATAAATAGTCTTTGGCCCACTTGAGTTACTTTCTGTTCCTTTCTATCCAAGACAATAGATGCTTACTTAATCTCTAAATCTTTTTGTAAATCTTCTCTTTTCGAAAAAGTAAGTCTGTTAAAAATTCAAAATCAAGTGTAAACAATTATATTTGTCTATTTACTAATGTTTCCCCTGAATATAAAACTAATGCATAATTGCAAATGCCATCCATTGTCAATGTCAGTTTTTTTAGAGTTTTTTGTTTAATGTGAACTCATTGAATAAAAAAACACTATTTTAGAGCCAGCCCCAGTGGTCTAGTGGTTAAGTTTGTTGTGCTCCGCTTCAGTGGCCTGAGTTTGGTTCCTGGGTGCGGACCCACACCACTCATCAGTGGCCATGCTGTGGCAGTGACCCACATACAAAATAGAGGAAGATTGGCACAGATGATAGCTCAGGAGGAATCTGCCTCAGCAAAAAATATAAAGGCTGTTTTAAAAATGCACATGCCACAATCATCTACCTTAATAGTTATTGGTTGAATTAATTTTGTTATTATCATACATAATAGCAGCTAACATTTGAATAGTGATTGTGAGGGAAATATGGCCAAAATATCTGTCATTGAATACCCGAGCTCATAGTTACTCTAAATTGTCTGAGAAAACTTTATCTTCCTCTGTCATTTAATAAAAATCATTCTAGGAGTTTCATGGATTGTCAAAGAGAATGAATTTTGCAGAGACAAGGCTAATATTTTTAAGATTTATCAGTTGTACCTCTTAGAACTCTAAAACAACATTATTTAGTTTCTAATTGAGCTCCTTACTGTAAGGGTAAATAGAAATTATTTTCTCAATTAATAAAGTGAAAAGATGGGCTGGCCCCATGGCTGAGTGGTAAGGTTCCATGCACTCTGCTTCGGCTGCCTGGGTTCATGGATATGGACCCTGGGCGTGGACCTACTCCACCCATCAGCTATGCTGTAGAGATGTCACACATATAAAATTGAGAAAGATTGGCACAGATATTATCTCAGGGCTAATCTTCCTCAAGCAAAAAAAGAGGAAGATTGGCAATGGATGTTAGCTCAAGGAGAATCTTCCTCACCAAACAAACAAAAAATAAAGTGAAAAGAGACCTTAGATCATTTCCCTGGAGACAACACATCTGAGTCCTTACTCTAACTTTTACAATAGAGGTAAATCTTTCTAACGATTAAGCCCACTGTTTAGTTTTTACAATGTAGAGATATATACAAGGTCACTGGCCAAATAACCTCCAAATATGTAAAACATAACTCCAAAATTAGAGGGAAAAATATACAGAGGTCTTTCATGAGATGTACACAAAACTGTCAGGAGGTATAGCTTTTTCCTTCTTGAGATAAGTTATTGTTCTTCCTTCTGTTTTGCTGTATAAAATGTGTAAGATTTTATTCTAATTTTGTAGGCACTTTGTTGCTAACTTGTGTGCATATAAACCTGTTGATACTTACTCAGTAAGAAATTGTGTTCTCTGTCTATTCTGTATGCCAGGGTAAGGTCTTTTGTTAATGGGACTGGTTTATTTCCTCACACTACCTCTCTTTATGACAGCTATCAACTTTTAATTTTAAAGTACAATCTACATTACTTCTGGGTCATAAAACAATACCATTTGGAAACAATGGAAAGCCATACTTTGAATAGAATTCAACACTATAAAGGTAACAATCCTAATGTTAACTCATCTAGTTGACACGTTCTCAATGTCTAGCATGCTTCATATTTTATTTTGGTTTAGCTTTTGGAATTATAGAAGTTAAACTTACGTGAAAAATAAACACTCACGAATCAATAGATAACTTCTCGGGATAAAAAGAGTAATTAAGTGAGTGACTATATTATCAAGTATTAGAATATATTATAATTCCTTAATAAGTACTATAGCTTGTGGCTGGCGCATGAATAGAAAGACTGATCAAAAGAACAGGCTGCAAAATCTAGAAATGACACAGATACATTGGAGACTTTAATGCATAATTCAGTAGGATGAATACAATTTTTCGTTAAATAGTTTGGACAACTGGTTGTCTGTGAAGCAACCATGAAGTTAACCTACGCCTCAAAACTTCTACCAAGACAAATTACAAAAACTTAAAAAATTTAAATAGAAATAACTCAAACACAAATAATTAGGAGACATCTATAAGAACTTCTTTAAATTTTCTGAGCTATTTTTAAGTTTGACACAAAGCTCAGAAACCATAATTAAAAAAAAACATAAATATGATATAAAGATATGAATGGAAAAGTTACCATAAGCAAATTCTCAAGACAGTATACATTGTATTGAGAATTGTTTGCAATTCATATTGCAAACACAGGACTACTTTTTCACATAAAAATGTTTCTACAAATCAATAAGAAAATTACCAAGAATCCGATACAAATATTAAAAATACGTATACAGATATCACTGAAAAGAATTATCAATGCTGCTAAATATATAAGAAACATGTTACATTTTCATTAAAAAAAGAAATGAAAATTAGAACACTGGCACAGAAGGACGATTTGAAAACACACTGATTCATTTGGCTTTAGTGAAATAAAATACTTCTACACACTCTTACAGCTTCTGTCATGGGAATTTGAAAATTAATTATTGATATTTCACGTATTTTTTCATCTAGAAATTTCAATTATACGAACTATTCCCTCAAACAGATTTGTTAATTCCTGGAATGAAATACTGTACAGCCATTATATTTTTACAAGTATGAAGGATTTTTTTGTATTGTAAGCACTAATATGGAACGATCTCTAAGCTATAATAGTAATTTAAAAAAGCAAGATGATGAACTACAGATGTTATATTGTGTAAAAGGGAATGTATATACACATATATATGATTTATATGCATAAAATATGTCTGAAAGGATAGTATTTTTTGCCTTTGATGGGATCAAAAGTAGTAAGTAATGTCATGGAATTATCCTTCTTGCCGCTTTGGTTGTAAGGTGAAGGAGAGTTGAAAGTCTTGGATTTTAGAGTTATTAACTATGTGTAAATGTATATAAATCGACTGGCAAAACAAATTTATGTTCCGCTTACACTAGAGTTTATATTAGAAAGTCCAGCCTATTCTTCAAGTGGGTATGGTCTGTCAACTTAGTTTTCCTCTTTGCCCATGTGAAATAGGTTAAAAGTGTGTTTTTATTCATTTTCTACAGAGTGGTTTCTTTTGCCTTACCACCAATACAAGTTTTGCCTTGTAATACTGCATAAATAAGAGCTAGAAAGCTAGGACTCAGAAAAAATTGTCGAATTCAACTCGCTCTCTAATTTATGTGTATTCCAAAGAGTTCCTCCTTCCAGAGTTATCTAGGCCTTAAAGAAAACTCCAGTCTACTTTTTTTTCACCTTGCATTTTTAGGAAAAAAGATGGGATATCTAGAGGACCTCGTTGGCACAGTTACCCCTTATCCAAAGTTCCTGAATTTACTGAATTCTAAATTACTGCTAATCAGCACGTTTCCCATGGATACTGTTTTTATTTATCTCTGCTTTATCCTTGATGAATTCTACCTTTTTTTCTTTCTGTTTCTTTAAAAACGCAGCTAACCCAAGGCCATTGTGTGTCACGAGTCTTTATTGAAAATTGTGGACAAATAGAAGATTAGAACAAGGCTCATCAGAAGAAGATGGGGGGGCTGGCCCCGTGGCCGAGTGGTTAAGTTCGCGTGCTCCGCTGCAGGAGGCCCAGTGTTTCGTTGGTTCGAATCCTGGGCGCGGACATGGCACTGCTCATCAAGCCACGCTGAGGCAGCGTCCCACATGCCACAACTAGAAGAACACACGACAAAGAATATACAACTATGTACCGGGGGGCTTTGGGGAGAAAAAGGAAAAAAATAAAATCTTTAAAAAAAAAATTAAAAAAAAAAAAAAAGAAGAAGAAGATGGGAAGGCATTCCCAAGCTGGTTTTAGACGTTTAGACGTTTAGAGTTACTTGTTTATTCTTACAGTTACAAAGGTGGATTCATTTTTGCCTGTTTTCCTTCTTGCAACCACCATATTGAGCATCCTCTCCTGCCAATTCTTTTGTTTCTCAGCATTCTCCTCCCACAACATCCTATTTCCAGGGTTTCAAATTCCCCAACTCCTGGATGCCAAGAGAAATTTTAATTTAGCCATTCTTTGTCTCAACTTATCCATAGAAACAGGGCTTAGCTTTCTTAAACATAAGGCCATTTAACATTTTGTGTAATACAACCATCTATTTCTGAGGTGAAGCAGCCCTTTGGTTCACCCCAATGTGGAATCTTAGAAATAATTTCTTTAGTAGTATTTTTTCTCCTTGATATACGTCTTGTGCCTTTATGTGATTCTCAAAATAATGACACTTTTTTCACTATTTATGGAGTTGATTGCCTTTAGAAATGTGCATATTTGTTATTAGTTAGATTTTACATTACAAGGCAATGCAGAACATATCCTGAAGCTTAGCATAAATTTTGAATTACTTCGCATGCATTACATAGGCCTAATTACAGAAACAACAGGAGTTGATACATTGGTTTAAATTTGATGTGTCTTTCAATTCCTTTCTGTTAAATTCTAATAAACAAACTTTCAAAGTGGCCCACAAGACTCTTGAAGAGGAAAAATAACTTATTTAAATGAATTATCAATTTTCTGGAAGCAAACTATTGAAATTGCTCATTAATTATTACACCTATTAGAATTAAGGAATTGAGCAATCAAGTCCTTTATTAAATGTAAGCAGAAATTCAGCACCTTATTAAACATCTTCTGATATTAACTAGAAATAGCTATTAACTTTAGTGCCTGGATATTACTTATTCCCTGAAAAGATTCTTGGTTAGTTGTCAATTAAAATGTTCACCATACAGTTAAAATGACATGTAATTTTCAATGTTATGCACTTAAACTCAACTTCAGTGTCACTGTGAAACATTTTTAGAGGCTTTACATCCAAATGACAACAGAGAACAAAGCTCCCTAAATCTGTGTCGTCTCTGGAAACTGAGACATAAAGTTGTACCTGATTGAAAGCCAACTCAACATTAAAATACAGAGTAAAATATTTTTCTGCAGGGAATTTCTGCAGTAAACAGAAGAGAATTTAAGACAGAAAAGGAACTTTATGCAAAGTATGAAAATTTAGGTGAATTTTAGATAGATAAATTTAATCTCCTTTGAGGAGGATTCTTGCTAAGGTCTATGATTTAGACCATGCTTGGATGATCTTTAATCAAATAGCCTGAACCCATAGTTTTTCAAGTTTAGAAACTGTTAATTTAAAATTGAAACCAAACTTATGAGTCTTATGATTCTGTGGTAAGTGAAAATTTCATTTCCTAGTTGAATCATCTACCTATTTGTAGTTCATGCATTTTCTGTTCATCTACCAGTTAGTCATATTATTAAATTTATGTTAATTTACCTTGACTTTTTAATATGGGGCTTGGAGGAAAAAACTCTGAAGCATATGTAGATAGAAGAGAAATTTCTACTGACCCAGTATCTTTCTTCATTTCAAATTATCTGCCTTCAGGGGTAGGAAGATAAAAATTTTATTTAGATATGTGGAAGTCAAAGAAACCTTAACTAAATTGGATTTGGGAAGGCCAGTAGGGGGAGCTCTCTTGCCTTATCATACTTCATCAATCACCCCAAACAGGAAGAGACAAACACTTTCAACCTGACAGGAAGTAAAACTACTTTACTACCAAAGGAAAATTTCTCTCCCCACCCAGCAACAGCCCAGCCAATGAGAAACACCATAGCTCAGCCGATGAGAAGCCATTGCTGCCGTGAACTGTTACTTTCCCCCAATGAATTTTTCTTTAGAACAGCCCCTCCTTTATCTCTATAAAAGTAGCTCCCCTCCTTTGTTTGCTGCATTTGCCTGTGGTTTGCATTGCATGCACGTCTCAAATTGAAATTCTTTTGGCTATTCCCAAATAAACTCATTTTGAAATAAAAGGACAGGCAAATTTGTTGTGGTTTTTTTTTTTTTTTGAGGAACATTAGCCCTGAGCTAACTACTGCCAATTCCCCTCTTTTTTTTTTTTCCTGAGAAAGACTGGCCCTGAGCTAATATCCATGCCCATCTTCCTCTACTTTGTATGTGGGATGCCTACCACGCATGGCTTTTTACCAAGTGGTGCCATGTCCGCACCCGGGATCCTGGCCTGTGAAGCCCTGAGAAGCCGAAAGTGTGAACTTAACTGCTGCGCCACAAGGCCAGCCCCCAAATTTGCTTTTTAAGTTGACAGATACCCAGATGCTGATCCGATCAAGTTCCATACAGTAATGTTGTTAAAATTTCCGCCTTTGTGTGTTCTCTTTGCCTCTGCTTCTTTTTGTAGAGTTAAACCTGCGTTTGTAAAATGTGCAGGTACAATTCAAGAACAGTAACTAACATTCATATGCCAGACATTATTCTAAATTTTTTTAGATGTGCTAACCCATTAATCTCACAATAAATTTATAATATAAGTGCTTATATTTTCCCATTTTGCAGATGAAGAAAACAAGACACACAAAGTTTATATAAATATCTCAAGATCATAAAGCCATAAATGAAGAGGTGTGAGCAAGATGAGAGAGATGTGGGTAGGCTAGATTCCCAAGGGCAGGCTATTGTCCAATACGCTACACTGTTTCTTTGTGGAGAAATATAGATAAAGATAGATATAGATATAGAAAGAAAACAACATGGTCAGTTAGTATATGTGTATAGATGGATACAGATGAATAACTAGACACAGCTAATAGAAATAGATACATTGCTGCTTACAAAATATTGTAGAGAAAATGCAGGAAAGGACAAGGGAAAAGGGAGGATCTAAGGACCTATTTGCCACCATTCACTGAGGCTCTGTCCGAGTGGTGCACTGAGGAATTTCACTGCATCCTCTCTGGTGGCCACGTGACCTCTTTACATCACAGCTTGGAATTGCTTTATTGAAATGGGATATTTTGATATACCGAGAAAATAAAATTTGAATTATTTGGTTAATAATGGTTGAGTTATAAACACAAATATGCTTTCTCACCGCATCCCTAATCTCAGTCTTCTCTCCTTTTCCTTTACAATAAATGATGTCTTTTCTTACCAAGAAATGAAAGCAGTAAACATCTCTGAGCCTCAGTCTTTCCCTGAAGTTCAGGCTACCCCTGCCTTCTCACACAGCCTGCCATCACACAGAGCCCAGGGGTTGTATGACTAAATTAGCAGATAGTGCATGTGAAAGACTTAAACTATTTTAATGTTGAAGAATACCAAGGTGACCATTTATACTTTAGGTTTGTTTGGTTCCTAAATGATGTACAAATGGTAATTACAAAAATCTGTCATTAGAGTTTTGGGTGGAATATCTGGTGTTTTGAAAATGTCTGCTCAGAATCTGCTGGGTTTCATTAAAAGACAAATAGAAGAGATGTCATGTAACGCCATGTGGAAGTGGTTAAATTAGAAGGAATGTTGATATATCCAAAAGCATATAAAGTGAGCACTACCTTCTATACCTGACAGGAATGGCTCATCATTTTCTTATGAAATAATTAGTAAGTAAATATGTGATTCGTTTCTTGACCAATTCTTAAATGGAATTTTCTTATAACTTCTTTTTTTGGAAACTTTATTCTTTTCTTGTCCTTTTATTTGTAATTTCCTCCCTGCCCTCAAAGAAACTTGGCACAAGTAACTGGAGAATCGTTTTTTGCTAAGCAAATGAAAAGGGTTGGAAAAGGAAGAGTCAGGGAGAGCCTGAGCTTTGATGTGAGTTCTTTCTTTTAAGGTAAATAGGAGGGAATAATGACTTCTATTTCAAGGCTGTCATCAGGTTAAATTAGCGGCTGCCCAAGAGGATTACCAACATACGCTTGTTGAGGTCTTCTTCCAAGATTTTGAACTTATGAGCAGAAAAAATTGCAACTCATGTTAAGTCATTTCACTATAAACTAATTTGCCAAGAACAACATTTGCATGATTATTAGCAAGAGAATAGAGGTAGATCTTGGAGGACAGTGTTTGTCTTAGGTCTTTAGAATTCTCCTTCAAAGCCAAAGGTGAATTAAGCTAAAATGGTATCACAATCTTTGAGGGGATGAATTCTTGCACATGACTGTTTCAGGGTGAAAGCTAGGCATGGTCAACATTAATTTACTTCCTGAAAAAGCAAGCAAGGGAGGACTTGGAATTAGTGTGGACCTAGCTGAACTGATTAAAACTTTCACCATGTTAAATCTTCCAACACAGATTTCCTGAGCACACAACCAGTAATCGAGTATGAATATTAGTCAATAATTAGTACTTGTGTTTGAGGCCACATGACAATAAACTAGAGATACTTCCGATTTCAGTGCCATGCTAAGGGGAAAAGATTCTGAGTTGTTGTTAGAACACATTTAAGTGATTCCAAGATGCTAAGACTCAGAGGCAGAAATATGATGATGATTAATAGAGAGCATCCTTAGATTCTTACATTAAGCCATTCCAGAGTCATTAATTCTTTTGCCTCAAGCCACGAAATCACCTATTCTCCAAAGAACTTGGTTCCTTTTGTGGGAGAAAAATAATATTGGAATCTAAAACCCTAAGAGCAGGAGTGCACATAGTATTCTTTTGCTTGACTGCAGAATGTAGGCAGGGTTGTTCAGGCTACGTAAGCAACAAAGCAAGAGATTCCTCTTTCTTTGCATCTAAATTGGGAGTTTATTAATTTACTTTCTCCACATATTATAAACTACCAGCTTTTTTCTTCTGCCACTAAGTTTAACATATCATGCTATATAGCCCTCTTGATCTTAAATGTGTTAAAAACATAATAAAGAAGAAAACTGTGTATTAATCAAATATGTATATTAATGTGAAAAGATTGATACAATTACACAAATACAAAGTCAAGCAATATCAAACAAATCGAAGATGAACAATCCAGGCATCATTACTATGAATAGAATTATAAATTATAATAGTTGAATATTTTTAAATATTTACTATACAATTCTTATTAAAGAATAATCTCAATTCAGAAGACTACATGGATCTAAGTGTAGCTCTCAATGTGCTTTCACAAAGTAATCACACTCATTTTCCCAGCATTCAGATCAAGAACTAGAACTTTACTGGCAACCGTGTCCCCTTCCAGTCTCTTTGCATCTCCGAAAGAGTGACAACTCTTCTGCCTTCTAATAGCATGGATTGAAGTCTGAACTCTTTGTAAACGGAATCATAATAGAGGCACTTATTTGATGTCTGGCTTTTTTTCTGAACGTGATTTTTAGGCGATCCATTTATACTATTGTATATAGTGGTACATTGTGTTTATTCTAATTGACATGTAGTATTGCGTTGTATGAATACACCACCTTGTTGTTGTTTTGAGGAGGTCCATTCTATGGTAGATGAACATTTGCGCTTTTCCAACTTTAGGTTTCAATTAGTAGTGCTGCTGTGAATATACTTGTTCATTTGTACGGTATGTACCCAGAAGTGAAATTGGGAATCATAGGAATGCAGGTGTTCAGCTTCGGGATATGCTGCCAAATGCTTTTCAAGGGGGTTAGAGCAATTTGAGACATGATTCAGCAACGGTGTTTATGAGCGTTTCAATTGCTCCACACCCTAGCCACCACACAGTATGATAACTCCATTTAAGCAGATCCCTTCAGGTAGCTGTGAAATAATATTGCTTTGTGGTATTAACTGACATTTTCCTCAAATCTGAAGTTCATAGGTGTTATGGACTGAGTTATGCCCCTCCCATTCTTATGCTAAAGTCCTAACCCACAGTCCCTCAGAAAGGGAATGTGTTTAGAGATAGGATCATAAAAGAAGTAAAATGAGATCATTAGGATGGGCTCTAACCCAATACGACTGGTGTGCTTATAAGAGGAGGAGATTAGGACATAGATACACAGAGGAAAGATGGTGCGAAGACAGAAGTAGAAGATGGCTATCTATAAGCCAAGGAGAGAGACTTCTGAATTAAACCAACCCTGCCAACACCTTGATCTTGAACTTCTGTCCTTTACAGTTGTGAGGAAATAAATTTCTGTTGTGCAAGCCACCAGTCGGTGGTACTTTGTTATGGCAACCCTAACAAACTAATACAATATGTTTATTGGTGATTTGGCTATTTTCATTTTTCTTTAAGTGCCTTTCTAGTTTTTGCACATTAAAAAAAATCTGGTTGCATCCTTTTTAATGATGAATAAGACTTCTTAATGTGCATTGGATAAGTTTATTCACAGATAAAAATCTTCTTCTATTATACATATTATCTCTGATTCTCTGAGTTGCCTGGTCTCTCTTTTTTAAACAGCTTTATTGAGATATATTTGACATATAAAAGTTGTATACATTTGAGGTGTGCAACTTGATGTTTTAATATATGTATACATCATAAAAAGATCAGTAAAACAAGGTGACATAAGTTATCACCTCTGCATACTTGCCATTTTTTGTGTGTGGAGGTTTAATTTAAGAACTATCCTCTTATTTCAAGTATACAATATTTCGAGTATAAAATACAGTGCTGTTTGCTATCATTACCTTGATGTATTTGAGGTGTCTAGAACTTACTCATCTTGTGTAATTGAAACTCTGTGCCCTTTGGCCAACCTCTCCCCCATTTCTCCTACCCCTCACCCATGGAAATCATGATCTGCTCTCTGTTTCTATGAGTTTGACTATTTTAGATTCCATATATCAGTGAGATCCTGCAGTTTTTCTCTTTCTTTGCCTTGCTTATTTCACTTAGCATAATTTCTTCTAGCTCCATCCATGTTGTCACAGATGGCTGGATTTCCTTCTTTATTTTAAGACCAAATAGTATATATTCGATATATCTTCTTGATCCGTTCATCGGTCTAAGGACCCTTAGGTTGTGCCTATCATCGCTGTTGTGAATAATGCTGCAATGACCATGGAGGAGCAGACACCTCTTCACAGTCCTGATTTCAGTTCCTTTGTGCATATACCCAGAAGTGGAATTGTGAAGGCTAGATATACGATAATTCAATTTTTAATTTTTTGAGGAAACTCCATACTATTTTCTTAATGGTGTATCTTTTGATCAGCAGAATATATGTTTAATTCTTTTCTATATGTTTAGCCTATATAGTTAAACATTTCTAAAATATTAATTTTTTTTTATTTTTCAATCCATGGCCCTGATATAACCCATCTTTATCTAAATGTTTTTAAATTTCTTTTGATAACATTTTATAGTTTTCAGCATAGAGGCTTTGCAAGATTTTCTTCTGATTTCTAAAGACCTGTATAACCATCAATTAGGGTTATCATGTACATACTATTGTTGTTATTATTATTATTATTTTGTAAAAAAGCTGAAGCTCTGCGGATTTGTTTGACTTAGTCTGTTTGGTGGCAAATTCTGGACCATAGGTCTATTTCCTCGCTATCCATGCTTCCTTAGAAAGAGGAATGTTCTTTCAGGGAACCCATGGAATTTGTTTTCTATCCAGTCTCCTTACAATTTAAAAAAAAGTAATTACAGAAAAAGTTCATGATTTTTTAAGAACATTTTCTGGAAAAAATCAAATCACATATAAAATAAAACAGAAATATTAACTGCATTGAGATCATTCAGTTTTCTGAACTTATTACTTAAGAGAGGGAAATGATAAACTGGAAGCTCAGGAATAGTCTGTCTTAAAATTCATTCTGGTTCAGGAAAATGTTTTCAGCATTTAATTTGAATGATGCCTTTCCTTTCAGAATCAGCATTTACACACACACACACGCACACACACATTTTTTTCCCCCTAGTAACTTCTCACTTGTGTTTAACAGTCCATCCTGGTTTGAAAGGTAACATAATAACCTATTTTCACTACGTGTAACAAAAAAACCACAATATGTTGCGATTTTCCACCTAAAGAAGCAGAAATGAAATAGAAAATCATGCTTTAAGGCATATTTTGTCAGGTCTGTTGTGAAGAATTGAAGGTTTTAGATGTTAATCCATAATGTAGATTGGCACCTTTGAGTACAGATAAACAAACCTGTAGTTTGATCTAAAAAGAACTCTTATCACTGTAGCTTATGATGCCTGTGTGACAGAAAACAGCTTTCTGCTTTTGCCTCACCATGTCCTCACTGCATTGTTGTGGGAGGGGTTGGTGCATTACACACTGGACCTGTCATATACTTCCTAGGTCACAGGAAAACAGAAACCATTTTAAAGTCCTTTTCTGTGTCTACAGACTAAGACATTTATCATCCACAGAAGTGGAGAATAAGAAAAATTAATTCAGAAAGTATTAAATGTGCACCTACTGTGTTCCAGGATAGCATATCTGATGCTGAATTAGGTTCTGTTGAAACTGTTCCAAAGACATTAATTATGAGGATGAAGTGCATGGAAGTTCCTAAGAGAACTCTGAAAACGAAACAAAATGTTCATTGGGTTACTAAACTCTCAAACTATACTGCTGCCCAAATGAAATTTTCTTTTTCATTGTATGATAACTTTAGGGAAAGTTGGGTGGAGGGTACGTGAACCCTCTGTACTATCTTTGTAGCACTTCTGTAAATCTAAAACTATTTCAAAATAAAAAAGTTTTAACAACACCTAGTTCTCAGGGTGGCTTTAATATCAGGGAAATGTCTGTAACGACAAGGTACACGTTGTAGGACTCTAAGTCGAGCGCAGACTCTCTAAAGACGCTATCTAGGAACGGGAAAGAGTCCAGGTATCAAATACATATTTAAACTCTCTCTTTATCTGGACCTATTACTCCTCCCTTATGTTTGTTTTATTTTTGTTTCTAACTCTCCTTTCAGCGGACTCACTGTCTTTGTTCCATTTTCACATGGCCCAATCATGGCTGCCCCAGTCCCAAATTTATATAACCTTACGATTGAATCTACACCACTTGCTAACAGTTGACCTATTTTATACAAAACTTAAATTTCTAGAGGGAGTGATCTTATTGTTTTGTTGAGCCTATAGATTAACTTACACTCTGTACAGTCTCCATGCGTAAGACAATTGTTTATGGCCAGGGATAGGTGAGGTCACATGGTAGAAATGATGCTACAAAGGCTTACTCCTGTGGGCTCCTGAAGAAGTTTCAGAGGGCAGGATCCTTCACAGGGGCATCTTACCACTGGGATAAACTGTATTGCCATTTCTGATGGGGCTATACCAAAGAGAGCAAAGGATCCACTAACTTAGGGTTCTTTTGTGTTCAACAACAAAACTTTGACAATATTGAAGTATACAGAATAATTGTTGCTTATATTATATTTATTATCATTTCCTGGAGTGGTGGACTTTACTAGTATCATCTAGATCATTATTCACTAGGAAGATAGGCTAGGAGAAATGTTAGAAAAAAATGTCTCTGTTGTAGCTGTTATAAAATAGGCAATAGGTTTTTATTTCACTTATTAATGAACAGAAATCCTATTTGTGATATAGTTTGAGTTTTCCTTGAGTAGAGCATAACATCAAAGAAAGCATATCAGAGAGGAAGATAAAACAATTATCAAAATATTTAGTAGACAAAACTACTAATAATCAAAGTTCTACTTCTTTTCCTATCATTGCCAAAAGAAATTAGTTTTACAGGTAGATATTAACATATGGCAAGAATGTGTATCAGTTTTCTGAGTGATACCTAATTAATTCATATGCTAACTGACTTATTTGCATGTTCTTGTCACACCAGCAGTTAAGGTAAAACTTTAGTAGTTTAGTGAGATGTTTTAATGAAGTTCTGCATCTCGTGCTGTTTTGACTAGATAAAATCTACTTGTTACTTCATTTTATGTATGCAGTATTTAATGAATCTAGCACCTTTGGCCTCTGAAAATTGCTTTTTTTCTCCACATTAAAATCCTAGATAAATTAACAGAGGACATTAACTACCTGACAAGAGAAAATACTTTAAAAGATGATTTCCTTTACCAATTAAATGAGTTTCAAATAAATTTATTTTCTTAGAAATAAACATAAAAACCTCTCTATACGCGTCTTTTCTAGTTTCATAACAGCTATTGTTTTTTGCTTTTGATGTCAAATGCAGAGAGGGGAATAAATTATTCTCCCCAGTTCAAGGCACACTAATATTCTGTTTATGCGTAACTCTGCTCATGCTTTATTTGAGATTTTTTTCTCCTTCATGTCCTACCTCCATACTCATTATTCACCCCACATTCAAAGAACCAAACGACACTTTCAAGTGTATTTAGTATATATCCTTAACGTATCATTGAATACTTGAACTCCTAAATAATGATGCTACTTTACATTAATAATTTTAAACCATATAAACTTATTGTTTTTTCTTTTCCTCTAAATCCTGTTTTAAACATCTAGTCAATGTGTCATATGCACATGTAGCTTGTTACTTTTCACTGCTGCACCACAGCCCAGTGTGTATAAACACGATACATTATTTATCAATTCTTGATTATCAAGGTCCTTCATCCTCAAATCACTCCAAGTAAAAAATCCTCAGCTGAACTCTACCAAAAATTCAAGGGACAACATTTCTGTAAAATAGAAAACAAAGAAATAAATGAGAAAGAATGGAACATCGACCAGTTCAATTTTTGCAGCTAATGGAACCAATTCAAAAAACATTTAAAAGTGCATGGAAATAAAATTATAGGTCTAATTCAGTTATTAATTTAATTGTGAAAATTAATGCAACCAAATAATCAAACAGAAATTATTTTCAACAACAATGCAAGAAGGCTCAATATCAAATCTAAATATACAGATCACAACATTAATAATCTAAAAAAGAAACATTTTTTAAACTCACTAGATAAAGAAATAAAACATTAAACTTCAATAGTTCATTATAACTAAAATAAAATCTAACAAAGCTAGAAGTAGGAAAAATTGGTAGGTATTGTTTACTGAATTACTTTAGTGTACTTTTAACTTTACGAAGAAAATATAAATGGGTTCAGGATAAGATTAGAATCATGCCTGCTCACTGTGCTTCCTTGCCAATAACAAAAACAAGTGGAAAAGGTGATATATGAAGTGAAAAATATAAAAGATAAAATGGTTGTCTTTGCAAATAAAACAGTCTTCTAAATGAAAAACCTAACACAATTAACAGATGGATGTTAGACCTGACAACAGCCTTCAGAAAATGTATCAGGAATAAGATCAATTTAGAAAAATCAGTTATATTCATTTACTCTGCACTAAACCCTGAGAGAAGTGACTAACTTCTGGGCTGGGGAACATACTTGGAAAACCAGTACATTCATTAGACCATTCACAATTACAATAGAAATTAAATGTATTAAAGGACTAACCTAATAATAATGTCCAAGAAATCTACAGAAACATTTTTAGTGACTTAAAATATAAAGAAATGGAGAAACATACCATTTTTATGAATATGACAACTTGACATTGTAAAGATGATAGTTTTACTCAAATTATTTGAAAAAATGTTATGCAATTTCCTATGACCTTTCTCCAGAATTTTCAAGGAAATGTAGGCAATTAATTGGAAAATATACCTGAAGGAAAATCTAGCAGTAGATGAAGAGACTTTGAAAAAGAAAAAAGAATGTAGATGGGACAAATTCCTTGAAATAGTGAGATATACAGCAGTAGTCATTGTAATAAAAAAGGGAAATTTGGGGTATATGACATAGATTACATCAGAAATGAATGTAAATAAGATGGATTATTTTGTATATAGAGTTTAAAATTGAAGACTGTGTTAAGAATATTTGTTTGGACCTCTACAACAAAAAAGAATAAACCCTAGATGGTTTAATAGCTCAAATTGGAAAGATAAATTATAACACCAGTAGAACAGATTGTAGGAGATTATTTTTATGAATTTGGATTAAGGAACTGTTTCTTAAGGGAGAGGTAAAGAGGCAAAAATCATAATAAGGAGTACCTCTAATTCAGTAAACAAACAAATCCAGGAACCCTGAGCTTCCAATGAAAAACCGGTGATCCCAGAATATGTGACACATGAATCAACATTCCATAGAAGGCTGAAGTGAATGGAAAACCACATGGAGGTTGTTACTACTTATTTATTTATTTTAGGAAGATTGGCCCTGAGCTAACATCTGTTGCCAATCTTCCTGTTTTTTTTTCCCCTTTCTCCCCAAAGCCCCAGCATATAGGTGTATATCCTACTTGTAAGACATTCTAGTTCCTCTATGTGGGACATCGCCAAAGAATGGCCTGATGAACAGTGCTAGGTCCGTGCCCATGATCAGAAACAGTGAACCCCAGGCTGCCAAAATGGAGCACGTGAACTTAACCACTTGGCCACTGGGCCAGCCCCATTACAATTTATTTTTAATTGCCATTGCTTTATGCTATTTTTAACTCATGGGAAGAATTTGGATTACTGAGAAAACAAACTGATAATTAAATCAATAATTGTAGGTGGTTTGGAAAATTGATACAGAAATATTAGATGCAAATATGGCTTAAAACAAGGAGGATGAACTTCTGCTTAAAGCCAGATGAATGGGGAGCTAAGAGAACATAAACACTGAAATTTAGCTCAAAATAGGCAGGAGTTCAGGGATGATTTTCTGGAGTAGGAAGCACCTGAACTGTAGCTTTAGAGACAAATGTGGTTCGGTAAACAAAGGAGCAAGAGCTTTCCCAGTAGAGGAAACCATGTGAGCAAAGGTAAAAAATGAAACAGCATTCTGGAGGCGGGACCCTCAAATTCTCCTGCTGAGTGAGACCCCTGGCGTTGCTCTATTTCCCATCCTTTATGAGTCATGGCCGTTCACTCTTTCTCCTGTTTCCGTGAACTACTCAGGAGGCTACTGACAGTAATTTTCCAGTTCAAGTAAGAAAGTGTAAATATCTCTGTTCTCGCTCAAATAATTGTAATGTGAAAATTGATACTAAAGAGTTGATTGCAGATAATTCCTTAGGAAAATGAGAATTGCTTATCGGATTGTGGCAGTTAGAAAGCAGTGTGTTTCCCACTAATATTCAGAAGAGGGGAGGAGAATCCTATGATAGCCACTGATGTGACAGCTAAGTCATCACCTGTTGTCCTCTGAGACAAAGCGTCTACAGAGACAACCTCTGATAAACTTGGTATTTCTTCCTATAGATCAGTTTGAAGGAATGAGAGGCTTTCTTTAGTTTGCTTTTTAAAGAGATTGGAAACTCAAAAGAATATCTGGTTCGCATCTCCAAATTTTCTCTTCAGGATTGCAAAGAAATCGTCTTTGATGACTCATTTCTAACAATTTACTTGACTCTCCATTTTAATTTCTCAGCAATTAAAAGTCCAAACATACAACTTTGAATTCTCTCTCTCCACACATCTATGACTGTTTTCACCTACTTCTTGCCATGTCTTATATTGGGATGAATCTGGTCAGCCAATTTTGAAAGTTGGAATTGTGGGCAAATTCTGTAACTTCTTATCCTCCTTTCATCAATCATAAATTCTAATCAATCACGTCTAATAAGAAGCCATACGTATTTGTTGAATCTGCCTTCTTTATGCATCTTGACTGCTATTTTCCAAGCTCATGCAAACATCATCTCTATCCTGGTTACTGTACTGATTTCCTAATTTGACTATCTAAACTCATCATGGTCCTATGTAATTTCATCCCCATCCAGTAGCCCTAATGGTATTTTAAAGCATATGTCTTATCCTATTTCTCTCATGATTAAAACCTTTCAATGATTTTCTATTGTCCTTAGGATAGATTTCAAGGTTCTCAATGTAGTTTATAACACCCTTCATTCATTGGTCCCTAAAGAACCATCAGATTGAAAGTTCACAAAAGAACTATCACAACTTACTTCTAGCTTTGAAATTTGTATTTCTTTGCCTGAAAAATGTCCCTTACTCCTTTTCCTCCTCCAAGCTTCAAGCCTCAACTTTCTCTAGAGGAAATAGCATTTCTTGACCCTGGCATTTTGGGGATATTTATTTAAAAAATAATTTAATATCTCAGAGCCTTTGTTTGCTATCTAAAAATGGGGATAATAATGGCAACTGTATCCTAGAGTTATTGTGAGTACTAAATTATTTAATACAGGAAAAACATTTTGAAAAGCGAGTACTAAATAGAAAGATTTTTCTGACTCTTTCAAGTCCCAGTAAGATATCAAAGAATTTTTGTACTTGCCCTATTATGATGTATACCACGTCATGTCATATTAAATTATACATGTATCAAATTGTACCTTTCTCTCACTTTGTAAATTTCTTGGTGGTAAAGCATATATTTCTCTTCTTTATGCCTTTATAGCTGGAATCTACCTAAGTACCTGCCACATGGTAGATACACATAAATTCCTTGGATGTATTTAAACATGTTTATGTGGGTGGATGGATGGATGGATTTGTTTAGCTTATTAAAACTTTTTATTTCTTTAGCATGTGTGTACATAGTATTTATTTTAAGCTCTGCAAGGGAGAAAATCTTTCTTATTATTTCTTTTGAAATTGTCATCAATCACAGAATAATGTGTGATGTGCCAGATTCACTTGATAAATACACTCTCTTCTTTGGTTCACAATTATTTGTCCTATACTTCAGAATATTACTACATTCCTCAAGGAAAATAGCCAGAGAAAAAATTGTTATAAAATTAAATCTCACTGGAATAAAAAATTCTTTATATTGTAGAAAAACTTTTCTTTTTGTATTACTAGTTCATTTATTGAGACAATAATATAGAAAGAGGAAGATTTTAATTCATATAGGCTGCTTTAAATGGTTTAGTTTGTTTTGTATTATAAAAGAATAAAATTATTACAGTGATACAATAAACATAAAAGGGGTTAAAGCACTACTGCTTCTGGAAAGATAGAGTACATTTATTTTCCTTATTCTTTCCACCACGTAGAGCTGAAAACCTAGAACATTATATGTAAAATGAATATAATAAGACTATGTAAGGTGGAGAGAAGAGAGAAAGGCTAGGTATCATGGAATGTGAGGAATGACAAGGTGGGGATTTCCATGCTATTATTGACTGAATGTTTGTCTCCTCAAAATTCATATGTTGAAGCTTTAACACCTAATGTGATGGTATTTGGAGGTGTGGTCCTTGAGAGGTAATTAAGTTTAGAAGAGTCATCAAGTTGGGGCCTTCATGAGGAAATTCCTGCCCTTATAAGAAGAGACACTAGAGAGCTTGCTCTCTCTCTCTCTCTTCTTCATGTGAGGACACAGCAATGAGGTGGCCAACTTCCAGCCAGGAAGAGATTCCTCACGAGAAGGTGATCATCCTTCACTCTAATCTTGAACTTCCAGCTTCCAGAGCTGCGACACAATAAATTTCTGTTGTTTAAGTTACCTAGTTAATGGTATTTTGTTATCGTAACCTGAGCTGACTAATACAATGCCAGTTCTACTCAACTTCCTATGTAGCTTTAACCCAATTTCTATCAAAGTCCTAGGATGCATTTTGTAGATACAGAAAAGATCATTTTTAAATATATTTAAAAGTTACGAGAACTAAAGTAAAGCAAGTTTTTTAAAAAAAATGATTTCAAGAACTATTGTATAACTATAATAATTAAGACTGTGGTATTGGCAAAATGATAGACATATAAATCAATGAAAGAAAAAAAAAACCCAGACATAGCTCTACACAAGTGTGACCAACTGATTTTTGACAAAGGTGACAAGGCAATTCAATGGAGGAATGGCAGCACCTTTTCAACCAATGATGCTGGGATCATTGGATATTCATCACAAATAAATAACCTCAAAGTGAACCTCACATCGTATGCAAAAATTAACTCAAAATGTATCATAGATTTCAATTTAAAATGTAAAGCTGTTAAACTTTTATTTAAAAAAATAAGAAATTGATGACTTTCACTAAAACCATGATCCATAAAAGAAAAATACATCGATAAATTGAATTTCATCAAAATTAAAAAGTTTGCTCTGCAAAAGATCTTGTTAAGAAGATAAAAAGACAAGCTACAGGCAGGGAGAAAATATTTGAAAACCACATATCTAAAAGCCACATAAACAACTGATATCTTCACTACATAAAGAACTCCAAAATTCAGTAATAAAAAAATAGTATTTGAAAAATGGGCAGAAGACATAAAGAGGATATACAGACAGCAAATAAGCACATGAAAAGATGATAATTTATATCCATCATGGAAATTCACATTTATACCACCATGAGATAGATACGCATCTATCAAAAAGCTAAAGTAAATATATATATATATGTATATATGAGTGTGTGTGTGTGTATATATATACATTACCAAATTCTGGCAAGAATGTAGAGAAACTGGATCTTTGGAAGACTGTTGATAGGAATGTAAAACAGTATAGTCAGTCTGAAAAATAGTTTGGCAGTTTCTTAAAAAAATCCAAAAAAACAAGTAAGTGCCTTATGACCCAGCTATCGGATTCCTAGTCTTTTATCTCAGAAAAATTAAAACATGTCCACACAAAAACCTTTACAAGATTGTTCATAACAATTTTATGTGTAATAGCCAAAAGCTGGAAACAATCAAAATGTCCTATAATACATAAATAGTTTAAAATGCTGTGGTATAGACATACCATGTATTACTATTTGGTAATAAAAAGGAATGAACTGTTGGCACACGGTACAACTTGGATGGGTCCCAAGGGCATTATGCCGAGTGAAAATTACAAATCTCAAAAGTTCACATACAAAATGAGTCTGTTTATACAACATTCTAAAAATGACAAAACTATAGAGATTGAGAACACATTAGTGGTTTTTAGGAGTTGTGATGGTGTGGGACAAGGGGTGGATATGACTATAAAGGTATAGCAGGGAGGAGATCTTTGTTATAATGGGAAAGTTCATTATCTCAATTGTGGTAGGGATTACACAATGTTACACATGAGATAAATTCACATGGAACTCTACACACACACACACATTGAATCAATGTCAATTTCTCGTTCTTGATATTGTGCTATTATTAAGTAAGAAGTAAACAATGGGGGAGACTCATTAAACGTTACCAAGGAGTTCTCTGTACTATCTTTGTAACTGCTTATGAATCTACATTGTTTCAAACATTTTTTCAAAATGATTTTTAAAATACACAAAAATGCTAATACAGAGATGGTCAAAGGCAATAACAAATGTAGTTTAGGTATTTTTGAGTGGTAGCATGACAATACTCTTAAAATATTTTCTATTTCAAGGTACTTCCCAAATCAATTAGGTTTATAGCTTCACCTACTCATTTTCAGTTAATTTTTATCCATACAGTGAATTACTTTGGTAAAATGTACAATGATGCTGACATCTATAAATAACTACTAATGTTGAAAATATCTACTATTGACTAGTAGGACAGCTTCATCTCAGTAAAAGATTTCCATTTTTGCCAAACTAAAAGAAGTGAGCTGTCTTCTAGAGTGCATTGACTGAAGCATCCTAGATCAGTCGAACAAATTAGAGAGATATTAGAATAAATGTAAGAGAACCAGGGAGGGACCAGAAGTCATTAGAGTGAAACTGTGAGATATTGTAAAATATTTACATATAACAGCAGATTCTTCAAGATGGTAAAGTGAAGACAGAGGAGTATGTTGATAACAAGAAAATCTTGGTGAACCATTAGTTTATTCATTTAGTCTGATCAAAAGGTAGTTAAAATAATTACGCCACATATATAGTATATTGAAAATGTGCTTGCAATTTAAAATAGTACTTTACTCAGTAATATTAACTTCAAAAAAAATTTGTTTGTTTTTGGTTAGCAATGCTCTTTAGAATTCTGTACTTTTTTTCTGGCAGGAAAACCAGTTGGAATTCTTATAATCAGCTCTGTTTATTAGAATTAAAATGCTAGAGTAAGTGACATTATTTTTAGAAGAAAGGCATTTTTGAAGTTCTCCCAAGAGAAAAGAAATCCTTCCAAATTGTGACTTGAATAATGCTCTTTAATGGATTCTCATATAAAATTGAACATTTGGAACATTTCCAGTTATAATCTTTAATTCATTAAATAGAAAGAGAAGAACATAAAATGTTTTATCCTTATCTTAGAGGTGTGATACGGAGACTAACTGCCTCCCTTGTTATACATACATGTGTCTGCTCCCTCCACACTTGTCATTTTAAAGGAATGAAGTACTATGATAGCATAAGTCAGTCCAATTTGCAGAATTTTTTTGATTCTGTTATTTTACTGCATCAGTAACTTCAAGAATGATATATATAAGCATTTTATTATATGAATCATATCTATATTTATCTAAAATACATGTTTATGGAATATTTATTTATAGTATGCAAACAATAATAATAAATAGGAAAAATTAATTTTTTCTTTTGGGGAAGATTAGCCCTGAGCTAACATCTGCTGCTGACCCTCCCCTTTTTGCTGAGGAAGATTGGCCTTGAGCTAACGTCCATGCCCATCTTGCTCTGTTTTATATGTGGGAAGCCTGCCACAGCATGGCTTGATGAGCACTGTGTATGTCCACACTCAGGATCCAAACTGGTGACCCCAGACTGCCAAAGTGGAGTGCGTGAACTTAACTGCTGTGCCACTGGGCCAGCCCCAGGAAAAATTAGTTTTTAGGACAGTTCACTCCCCCTCCAATATTTATTTTTGCCTCTGAAGTACTTATTTCCTTAAGAGCTTTAACCTGTTGCTTCACTTACTATATACAAATACTATATGCATGAATATTATATCCATTTCATTTGGAATGTTATGTGACTTTCCATGCTATCAGGTTCTTCCTCCATTACTATCAAGAGGGCAGGCACTAAATTTATTCTTCAAAGAGTATTATACAATCGTCTATTGTTATTAATGTTATCAACGACAAAGCAAAGATAAAATCTATTTTGAAACAGAAATCTGATCATGGTACTTTCCTGCTGAAAAGATCGTATTATCTTTATCTTTCTATTGTTTTAGTGTAATATTCTAAATTCCAGGCCTTCCATTATCTAGCTTCCACTGAACCTTGGACAGACTGGACTACAGAATGAGAAATTTGAAACCTCTAGTCCAACCATTATTATAGAATTGTGATGGGAATTACAGTTGAAGAGAATCAGAAGGGAAGACAGAGAAAGTGTACCAAACAATGCATTTTTAAAAATTTCCCTCTCTGAGTTTAGCTCAAATAAGATATATCTTAGTTTCCCCACATATCTCTAACTATAAAAATATCCTAAGACTCTTCAATCAAGATATTTTTCCTGTACCCTTGGACCTTAAGAAGCTATAATTACTTAAGTAAGGCTATGCCCACCATCATTTAACAGTAGACCGGACGTTGGAATATTTTCCTAAACAGTATGTCTAATTACTGCTCCAGACACTAGCAAGTGCAGACCCCTTGAAATCATATTTCAATCCGTTAAAATTGAAAATAAAAACTACTTTTATGTATGCTGTTTTAGGAAATACTTCACGAAACAAGATATACATAAGTCATGTTTAAGCTTTGTTCCGAAACCTGTCCCTGAGCTCTCCTGTGTCCTTCTAATTCAGCCCCTTGTTTTTCTCAAGTTAATTTGAAGTAAAATGCAGATTCTTATAAGAGAAATCATTTTAACTAAGCAATTAGTAAAACCAAAAGCAATTTCGATAGACTAATTTAAAACAATCCAATTTTTAAAATTAACCCAGAATCTGATTGTTTCTTCAACTCCCACATATTGATACCCCCTTAAATTATTGCATTGATATCACAAGTGTTATCACACTGTTTGAGCAAACCTATGGAGACACGAGTAAGGAAGAAGCAACTATACAGTGAGGTGGATAACTTGGAAATGTGACTCACAGAGTCAGATTTTTGCGTTAAATTCACACCTGCACATATACGCAATTTGCTGTCAACAAATAGAGGGGAGACTTACTTTGCATCATAAATAGTGACAAATGTAATTGCTATTGTACTGCTTGGCAATTAGCCCTCGATGTGTCAGCAGCTCATGGAAATGACAGCAATTATTATTACTGTCGTACAGTCAAACACAGTTTCACTTCCTCAGGCTTTAAACTTGTTAGCTTCCTGTATCTATAATCACCGTGAATGCTAAGTTTTCTTTCATCAAAGGAATATTCTTGGAAAAACATTGAAAGATAAATTTACATTTCCAATAGCTATGGTTTCCCAGCTCTAGTTCTTGCTTTACAGCTTAAGGATTCTTGCACATTGCCTAATAGCTCACGGCAGGTGTAATCCTCTGAAATCTACTGTTTCTGATCTTCTCTCACTCTCCTTCTCACTCCCTCTTTGAGGATGTGTAAGATTGAGAAGACCCAGATCATTAATGGCTGATCGAATGAGGGAAAAGCAGGTGAAAATGATTCTGAAGATCAGGCATCTGGATCTTGGTGACAAATGGATGGACGGGCAAATTATATTCAAAAGTGAAGAGAGGGATAGAGTTTGGGCTTAACAAGAAGTAAACTACAGTAAGTTTTGGGGGTTTCTTCCCTGAATTTCCACCATTCTGAAGCAAGATACGTTACAACACAATCAATGTCTTTAAGGGAATCAGAATCTATCGGCCCTAATCAGAATTCACACATGTATCAGTTAGATATTACAGTATAACAAACCATACCAACCATGTATTTACCCTACAATTTGCGGATCAGCAATTTGGGGTCACATATGCTGTTCTTCTGGTCTAGGCCGCTGGCTCATGAGTCTGCGATCAGCTGGTGCTGCTTTATGAAGGATTTGGCTTGAGTGGCTACGCATCAGGGCCTCTCCCCACGTCCTCTCTCCTTCTCCATGAAGGTGACCCCAGCTTGTATATATGGTGGCAACATTCCAAAAGCAGCAAGAGAGAACAAGCCTTGGTGTGCAGCCACTTTTCGAGGTTCTGCTTTCGTTATCTTTGCTACTACACCATTGGCCAAAGCAAGGCATGAAGCCAGTCTGAATTTGAAGGATGGAAAAAGATTCCACCTTTCGATGAGAGGAAACTCAACTGCCAATGCAGATATATAGAGGAGAAAGTTTTGTGGCCAGTTTTGCAATCGACTACAACATAATAGAGATGTCTCGTTAAATTTGGGTAAGGAGTTAAATTTGACCTGATCTCTTCCTCTAAATGCTATGCATAAAACCAAAACTCCCTTTTTGCAAAGGTCAACCTTATATAAATATTACTTCAGGAGGACTGAGAAGTCCAATTAGCCCTAGAAAATGTTTTTCACTTGCGTACTCTTTATCAAAAGTTATATAATTTCAACCCATAATTAGATAAAATGATGAACATAAAATAAAATAGGAGTAAATGGAAGAGGGAGAGTCAATATCTTCAATATATCATAAAATTAATTAACACTTTTTAGTGCAGTTACAAGCAAAATTATAATAGCTTGGCAAACTCCTTAGAATCATCAGGAAAAGAACTTGTAAGAACATTCTAGAGGCAATTTTGAAAACAGAAAATGCAAGTTAGTTCCAGGCAGGTTTCCCATTCAGTGGAGGGACATAAAAGGGGAAAAAAAGACCCATCATACAAGACTGAAAAAAATCCCTTGAACTATGCACTTATGTTATTAGAAATGTTAAGCTAACTGTGCATGTAAGCAAATAAATAATAAATACCCTGCTTTTCCCTTTGTACTCGTGGTCCCAAGACACTGAGGCAAAGAGTTCATGTTTTTCTTAAACATGTTCAAAATAATGGCCCAGTTCTAATCCACTTTTATAAATCAGAAATCTTATATACAAAGCAGAAATAGGCGGCAGTTCCAAAGCTGGAATATCACCAATATATTAGAAATATGTTGTGTCTCTTAAACCCAAAGTAGCCTTCCAGCTAGTGAGAGTAAAAGGAAGTGAAAACATGTAATTTGACTATTTGCAGTAGATTTGAGCCCTTTTGTTGATTGAAAGAGTGCATTACTCATTCTAAGAAATCTTTGCTTATGTTTTAATTCTGTTAACCACAGATGGCCTGTATGAACTACACTTTGAAAAATCCCCTGAGATAGTGACTCACAAATATTCACCCCCACTGCTTCGCTGTCTCCAGAGATCATCCTTTATTTCACTGGTTTTGATGAAAATTTGTTTAGGCATTTTTAGACAATTCTTTTTAGACAGAATTTTGGGAGAAAGATCTGATCATTTTGCTGCTCAAAGGGAAAAATCTTTTCTCTGGGGAAAAAAATTACCCTTGAAGAATAAGTCAAAGACCCTAGAAGTCATTTACATCTTGTTGATAGTGACTTTACGTTGCATTGATTTATTTCTTGAGACTGTCTCTAGAAGCTGGCTAGATTAAGTGTATCTGTACTCATTTGAAACAGCCATGTTACTAAATTAAAATGTCTATCTTATCTGAGAACCAAACAGCAAGTAAATTGCACAGTGTAGATGGTGTAGCTGACACCATTTCTGCTGCAATGGGAAACACTAAGGCACTGGGGAGCCAAAGAATCTCTATACGTTTCCTACCAGATTGATTGGTCCTGTCCCTTATTGTACTCAATGTAGGTCTGCATGAGATGTCAATCTAAATAGCCATCTGGTGCTGTTCTATATCTTTTTTAATCTCATTAGACAAATCTTCCAGAAGTTTGTTAAACAAGTATTTCTCAAAGTGAGACAATACATTGATGTTATTGGCCATTATATGGAAAATAAGCCTACTGCTGTCATATATTCGAGGATCAATTCTTACTGAAAAATTTCTCAGTAAAAATGATTTAATGGATAATATATATTTTTGAGATGGGAAAATTACACTCAAAACTCTCAAAGCCTTCATGTTTTGCTCCTTTCTCCGCCATCCCAAATCACACAATATTTTTAGGCACAGAGAAAGTTTGACAAAAGCGCTTTGGAATTTACCATTTGTAAAATCTATGGCTAAACTACAATCTGGGAAATTGTGGTGTTTAAATTAGTATAGCTTATTGTCGAAAATAAAACTAGTCTATATCGACACTGTCCAGTAGAATTTTTACTAAGGATGGAAGTGTCATACACCTGTGCTTTTCCAAGATGGTGGACGGTAGTCACATGTGCCTACTAAGCTCTTGAAATGTGACTATTATGACTAAGGAGCTAATTTTTAAATTTTATTATTTTAAATTAATTTAGGTTCAAGCAGCCACATGAGGCTAGTATCTACCTATGTGGCTAGTGGCTACTTGGTCAAAATATTTTAATTTGAACAAGAATTTTTATTCTACTGAATATACTAAGCATATAATTATAAAGGAAAACACTGTTGACAATTATAATGACATTCATTGAATTCATAGAACCCACTATTGCAAACATCAACATGAAACCACACATTTCTTTTCTACTCAGACTCTATTAAAATAGTGTTATATAGTTTTATAGAAAAATAAACAAAAATAATCTTTATATTTGAATTTAATTACTTTACTACTTTACTCATTAAATAAATACATAATTGTTTAATCATGCACATATGCCTTTTGAGCCAACTCACATGTTAAGTATTTTAGGGAAGCAAGTTTTTTGAACTTATTTTCACTCCTGCACACCAGCATAGAGCTTTACATTTAATTAGTATTCTATTATGATTTTTCTCTTAATTTGGTGTCCATCAGGACACAGAGTCTGTCAGAATATCTATGTTGGCATTTTGGCAGTGATTTCTGCAGGAATAAGAAATGAGATGGCAAGCATTAATAATATTGGAAAAACAACAGCTGTCACTGTTTATGTACACTTCCAACAGCAAGGTTAGGAATCTCCACAGTTGTTGAATAACCTCAGTTTCAATCGATTTAATGTTCACTAACATTGCAATGATCCCTATTAGTATCCAAAGAAAGAGTTGAAAGAATTATTTTTTCCGGTAAAATATTTGATATATGTATGTATGAAATTTAAACATAGCAGGTTATTTTAATATAAAAATGTATTACTAAGCAACTGTATTGTCCTTAATAATCTTCATGGATTAGTGAAGATTATTTGAGGCTTATTATTCTTTTTCTTTTATACCATTAGAAATAAAAATGCCAATCTTGAGATTAACAGCCATTCTTGAGGCAGTAGAGCACGTGGGGTGTTGGAGTTTTGTTTCATTAGCAGCCAAGTGGAGACAATAAGACCCCCAGAAAACGGGCTCTGTGCCTATAACCTCAAAGTAACTACTAAGAATCAACTGAGTTTTTCATTCACTCCTCTTTTCAATCTCCTCCTAAAGTATAGGCCCCTCTACCTGGCCAAAAATTTCATTGCCTCCACAATAGACTGATTTCTTGTTCTTGACCCAGTAATCTACCCCTCTCTTCCCTTTCAAAGCTTTACAAAGTGTCTTCTAAAGTCGTGGTTCCATAGCTAGCCACTTTCCTATAATTTCACCTCTTCTCTCAGTCTACTCTTCACCTCTTATCCATAATTAATACCTATCTCTTTCCTAAAGACATCACTTCCTTGCTCTCAATTAAGTGTTTGTTTTTCCTCTCACACTCCATGAATGTCAGGATCAAGAGACGGAGTTTGTGTCATATATCCTCATTTCTTTCAACTAATGATTCTAATCTCTTACTTTCCCTTATGTTAGTGGAAAAAAGAGTTTTGAGGACCATGCCGGTCGGATTCCCCTTTTTGGGCTCTTTACTTTGCTCTCAGGCTTCATGTCAAGTCCTGCCTGCATTCCGGAAGATACTGAGATCAATGTGGATGAATGATTAATCTCCCTGTTTCCTCACTCCCAGGACTCTTCTTTTCCCCATAACTCTCTCTCACGTTCTTGGTGCTCTATTATAATGTTGAACCTTATCAGTACCCAGACAGCTCTTCCTCCCACTTCACAAAATCCAACACTCCGCACCGTGTTCTTTTTCCAGTTAGTTTGTACAGCTATGTCTATTGTAACTGCTCTTTAATCTCATAAGATTCTCCAATCCATTGACCTTCCTATATTCCTTTCACATTATGAGCATTCTCTTCATTTACTTCCCTCATTGTCTAGATTACAAGTATCATTATTACTAGTATTGTTGTTTTTGCAGAGAAAGATTCGCCCTGAGCTAACAGCTGTTGTCAATCTTCCTCTTTTTTCCTCCCTAAAGTCCCAGTGCATGGTTGTATATTCTAGTTGTAAATCCTTCTAGTTCCTCTATGTGAGCTGCCCCCACAGCATGGCTATTGACAGACAGGTGGTGTAGTTCCATGACCGGAAATGAACCTGGACTGCCAAAGCAGTGAGAGTGCTGAACTTTAACCACTAGGCCATCAGGGCTGGCTCACAAGTACAATTATTTTAATAACACTCTTGCCAGCACCTAAAATCCCTTATTCCTCTGCCATTTGGTCTTACTATTTTATCAAAATATAAACCTAGGTAAACTCAATATATTCTTTCTTTCTGCCTATACCAAGCACACTCTACAGCAGGATAAATGGGCTCCACTATTGATTTAAGATTTCCAAATTCAAATCAGGTCTTAAGTACTAACAAATATTCCTACAATTTTTTGTAGCAGTTTCACTCCAATCCTGAGATATATTGACCTCTCACTTCACAGAGAAATGGGATTTTTTTCAACTTTCTGCACCAAATACACAAACTTAACTATATCTGCACCCAGCCTACTTAGTCTCTACTTGAAAGAGTGTAATTTTCCCTGCCTTTACTTCCTATAACAAAATTCCGGATTGCGCGTCCTCCAGTCTTTTAAGTAAACTAAATGATCTATTCTCCTTTATCTCTCCTTCCTATTGTCCTAAACATATTCTCCCTCAGCTACTGCTTCATCTATTAGATACCAGTCCTAGTAAACCATTTCAAAATAGATAGCTATATTCACAGGCTTTATTTCCTCAACTCCCACTTGGTCTTCAAGCCATTCTAATTACATTTCTGCTTCCGTTCCTCTAACCAGATAATCATCGATAATAAAAAAATGTCTTCCATGAAAGTTAATTTAACATTTTTTGTTCTTGAATTTACCTGGTCTCTAAAAATGATTCCATGCTGCTGTGCACTTACGGTGTTTAACATTCTGTCACCCTGGTGTCTGTGACATAGCCATCCTGTCTGTGGCCCAACACTTTCTCCACTCCCAATCTCCTTTTGGCATCATCTTCCCCTAACTTTTGTGTAAATTGTTGTCTCAGTCTTAGGACCTGTTTTCTTCTCACTCCATATTTTCTCCTTAACTGCTTTCACCCATGTATATGATGTCATGTATCACCATATGAAGATGACTTTCGTGTTTATATTTTCAGCCCAATTTCTTCTCTGATGTACAGGCTTTCACAACTAGCTTCTTGGGTAACATTTTGTGGGATGACTGAATGACCTTTTGTTATCAATAAGTCCCCAGAAAAATTCATATTTCTTCCAAAACATAAATTTTGGCTTGTGTTTTGGAATCCTATGAATGCCACCAGCATCAATCCAGTCATGCTAGGCAAAGAGTAAGAAGTCAACTTGAGACTCTGTCTACTCGTTGTTCTCCATTTTCTGTCTCTGACAGTTTTACCTGTAATTCATTCACTTCTTCACATTTTCTCTGACATGATCTTATTTTAAAAATGCATCACTATTTTTCCATATACAATACATTAGCCTCTTATACATTTTCCTATATGAAGACATGCGTCCCTTCAATCTTTTTGTCGTGGAGCCTGCAGACTAATTTTTGAAATTATAAATCTGATCACATTACCTGTTTTAAGCGTTCAATTTTTTCCAGTGGCCATAAGGTGAGCCAAATATTTACAATTATCGACAAGTCCTGCAGAATGTGGCCATTACCTTCCTATCTAGGGTGGAGTGACTTTATAGTTTCAGGCCTTTAAACAGACTATAATACCCATTCAGAATCATGTTCTAGAGGAACAGTTAACATTGTATTTGTCCTAACTGGTATGTTTTCCAAATAAAGAGTACATGTATTCTGAGAGTTATCCTGCCAAAGACTGGGGTGGGGAAATGGACGGATGAGTAGTCAAAGTAATTTCCTTTTTTCTTAACAAAACACAGTTAATTGGCCTCTTTCTTTTTCAGAAAGCTTGGAGCTGAATGCCAAGTTTGACAATGTAGATGTGCTAGAGGAGTGTTGGGGGTCAGGGAGACAATCTCCCAAATAATTACAGGGAAAGTTTAATTTATATGTGTATTTATATTTATATATATCTATATATTATAATGTACATATTATATATGTATATATAGCAATAATTTTTTCTGGGAGATTAAGAGCATTGTCCTAAATGATTTTTAAACAAATAAAATCACAATACATGGAGATTTTTAAATTTACACTTTAAGATAATATTTCCTACTGATATATAATGTAATATGTTGACCAACTTTAGGCAGTACAATATTAAGTATACTAGCAGGATACTGATATATAACGTAATATGTTGACCAACTTTAGGCAGTACAATATTAAGTATACTAGCAGGAATTTCCAATAACAAATTTAAGAAAATTGATGCTATAAACATTATACATTTAAACACACTGAGATTACTGTTGTGCTGGAATGAAGTGATAAGGTATATATGTACAACAGAGAACTTGTTAAGTGTTAAATGTGATACAATAAATAAACTCTTCTTTTTTAAAAAAACTTTTAAATTTATGCCATGAACCTTAGTTAAACTTGGCTGAAATCTGAAAAATGACTGGAAAATGTAGTTTTAACGGAAGGTCATTTCTGATTCCAAAAGGCGTTGGAAACCACACCCAGTGAGGTGATTCCATTATGATCTAGATCTGATTAAGGTATGTAAGTTCTGGCACTAAGCTTTTGACTAAAACTAACCCAGCTGTAATCCTATTGCATGCCACAAGGCCATAAGTGCATAGGTAAACGTGGCTGGAGAAGAATGTGTTAACTACATGACTTTTAAATTCATGCCACTAACCTTAAATGAGAGTGAGCTCTGATGCTGCCCAGAAACCACGTAATATATATCTGGTACGATGTTTTTGCCGCATTCCTTATCTTCTTACCACTCTTCAAATTCCTAATACCGCCTCCCTATCTTCAGTCATACCTGATGACTTTGTTTTCTATTTCTCTGAGCAAGAGAGAAGCAATAAGAAAACTTCCTCCACAGGCCATCATCACTGAGCATCACTTATGACGTAAACTCTCCCCTTCGTTCATTGTATATAAATGGCCTCAACTCCTGTCTAAGTCAAGCCTTTGTGCGTTGGATTCTGTCTACTCTCAACTACTCCAGAAAGCTGCTCCAACAATTCTTTTCTATCTCCCCTGCATCCTTCTTGATTCATTTCTTCTTCTCATTGGCTCGTTTATTTGCAAATTCTATGAAAATATACTTTCTGATTACCTCCAGAATTCAACCACTGCTCACCACTACCACGGCCACCACCCTGGTGCAAGCTACCGTCATCTTTCACCTAGCTGATAGAAATACACCCTTTACCTGCATCCCTGCTTCAGCCTCATCAGTCTAATCTCAAAATAGCAGTTGGAGTGATTCCTTTAAAATGTAAGTCAGATCATGTTAAGCCTTTTGGCAAAATCCTCTAATAGTTTCCAACACGCTCACAGTCAGAATCACCACAGTCGCTGATAATGCCCAACATTACTTGTTTCCTTGTTAACTCTCCAAAGTCATATCCTATTATTCATATTCTCCCCATATTTTTCCCATAATCATTAGCCTCTCTGCTGTTTCTGAAACATGCCAAGAATGCTATCACCTCAAGGGCATTTAATTTGCTATTTCCTCCTTCTGTAAATCCCTTGGCTCAATTTCTTACTTCCTTCGGGTCTTTACATATCTGCTCCTTTCTCAATGAGACCTTCCATGCATTTCTTTTTAAAATTGCAGCCTCTACTCCCTAATACTCAATATCCCTTTCCTCACTTAATTTTTCCCCAGAGCAATCATTACCATCTACTGTAGTCTATATTTTACTTGTTCTTAGATTGTTCATCATCTTTCACTGGAATGGAAACTCGAGGAAAAGACATTAGTTTTTCCTTTTGTTTACCACTGAGTCCCTAGGACCTAGAATAGTGCTGGGCACATAGGAGCTGCTCAATAAAAGAGTGTTAAATGAAAATATGCATTTATTAATTTATACACAAAATATCTCTAGTCAATTTAAAATAAAAAGTGCAGCCAAAAGTTATGTAGTCTTTAGTAGGTCCCACCTTTTAAATTCTCCTGAAATAGGATGGGAACCTTTAATCTCTACATTCTAATTCAAATATAACCTAAAATAAGAGCCATCCTGGGAACTACAATTCTTGGCCGTGGATGTGACGTTTGAATCTCAAGTCTTCCCTCCCAACTAACTAGGAATAAATTCCTCATACCCGTCTCACAGTAGACTTTCTTACTTGAAGTCTCAGATGGCAAACTAGACAGGAAAATATTATGCTTGGCTTTTGTCTCTAGGTATGCTCCTCCCGGCCAGACTAAGACATACTGGTTGTGAAGGTAGTACCGCTTTAGCTACAGCCGTATTTGTTTTAGAGAAAATTAGTTTTCCATCTGGCATTTGAAGGAGTGTATTACATTTGCTTTAGGGAGAAAACAGAGAAACTATCACAGTTGTGTAACCAAGCAAATTCTCCCAATGTGTACAGTGTAAAAATGACATATAGCACTTACTGTATAGTGCCTTAGCAGTTAAAGTGATAAATGGGTAAACTAACTCTGCTTATATGTGCAAAGATGTGTGCAGAAAAATCTCAGTAAACAACTACTGTAGATGGCAACTTGCTTCATTTTGCATTAATTTACTGTGCTTATCAATTGGATGATTCCTGAATTCAGTTTGAAAACTAATTTAACACACATGAATTTATAACGAACAACTTTAAGTGATAAGATGCTTACCTATTTAGGTGGAAGTAAGAGCTCTAGGAAATTAAAGGCATAAATTCTAATCACATCTTTCAAGGATAAAATGCAGTATGGCTTGCAAAGTCATTAAGCCACACATATGTAAACGCACCAACAAGTGTATGCGAGAAGGCTGTGATAGTCATGGTACTCTTGTCAAAAATAAAGCTGTTAATAATTGTTTATGAAAAATGTATCTGGGATAGAATAGTAATAATGTTATCAAAGTTATGGAGAAACCCTTGTAAGAGCGAAAGATCAGATAACAAAGGCTGTCAGATGAAACATTATTATACACTGCAATAGGTTTACCTTTCCTGCCTCTTCCATCATGGGGAGTTTCAATAACTCACTACTGAGAGGAAGCCTTACTATGGATATCTTCAGTCAGACGTTCTCATAATTATTAGAAGAGTCTGTATGCAGTCTAATGTTAAATCTAGCTTGTTCCAGCTGATATTTCAAAACAAGGTTCTTAGACATCCCCAAATGCGGGCAAACAAAAAAGGTAATACATCCATAACCACCACTTCTGTTGAATGATCATGGTACATTTCAGAACCATTAGTTAGGAATACAAACAAGAAAATTTCAACCTAGGAGCTTTGCTTTGTATGTTGCTCAAAATTCAACTTTCAATTCTGAGTTGCGCAGCTGATAATGCTTTGAAGGATTGTCATGCAAATCCTAAAGCTGTGAAACAAAGAGTAGTAAAACAGGAGTGGAAGATAGTGATAAACTATTGTAAGGAAAATGATCATTGTGTTCATTTTCGTACTGCTCATTGATTTAGAGGTAATAGTTCTAGTACCTTCTATTAGGATAAATCTGAACTCTCTGCGTGAAGTAAAATCTTGTGGATCTTCTTTGTTAAGTTAGTTCTCAATGTTTAGGGAGTAACCTAATGAGAAGAGCTTAGAAAATGTCTAGTAATAAAATAGAGGCCGAAATCAAAAATATAACTGAAAATGATGTGAGATTTGGTGCTTTCATGTTAATACATTAATGTAATATTGCCAGAACTACACTTAGGGTGCCATGCATTTCAAACAATAAATAATCACATGATTCCGAATTTAATAAATATACTCAAACTTAGAGAGGTCAACAAGGGAATACTGTGGGTGCTGGGGCAAATCTGTGTGAGGTTTCCTTTTATTTCCCAAGTACTATTAAAAAAATTAACATTCTCGTCACTACATAGTGGGAAGTTTTGATATTTTCCCAAACTCCTAAACTTCTAAATATTGCCATGTGAAGCGAAAAGAGCAACCAAAGAATCAATAGCATGCACTTCCCCTTGGTTCAAACTTGCACAATAGGACAAGATCAGGATCCTGCAGAATGTCAAATTATTAGAGCGTTAGTAAGTGGAAAATTAGACTTCAAAATTTTAATAGAATTTATCACATTGATTTTAATGAGGAAGGCATTCCATAATCTTAATGGATTTCTTTTTTAAAGATTTTTTTAATTTTTTCCTTTTTCTCCCCAAAGCCCCCCAGTACATAGTTGTATATTCTTCGTTGTGGGTCCTTCTAGTTGTGGCATGTGGGACGCTGCCTCAGCGTGGCTTGATGAGCAGTGCTATGTCCGCGCCCAGGATTCCAACCAACGAAACACTGGGCCACCTGCAGTGGAGCACGCAAACTTAACCACTCGGCCATGGGGCCAGCCCCATCTTAATGGATTTTTTAAAAAAATCTTTGAATTTCATTAAAAAAATTATCCTCACTCATTCAGTAGCATAATTCAGTTGTTTGAAGATGATTTATCTTTAATTTTAGTGAAATGAAAGTACTAAAATCTAGTTTCTCACAACTTTGTTTAGTTTACACTCTCCTGAAGTTGACGGACTGTTCCGTCATACCCGGTAACAGCAAACTCCGGAGAGATGTGAAGTCTTTATTGTGATTTCAGAAGTCTGATCATGAATTATCACATAAATACTAGGGTTGAGTAAGTGCTAAGGTATGTGATTGCATCACGATGTCACTTCCGAGGAAGAAGTACTCTCGACATAGCTAAGAAGTCGTCAGATTTTCCACCGTTGGATAGTTCCTCTTAAACTCAATATAACAAAAAAAGAATTTGCCATTACTTTTTGCTCATTGCAATTAAGTATTTCTGCCTCATTTGCCTCCTTTCTGTCTCAGAAATCATTCACTTGTCCAAGAGAGAAAAACCTACTACTTCCACCTGCCATACCTGATCCCCACGTTCAAACCACCTAGTTTTCCCTCTGATTTGTCCACTGCCTACTTCTCTTCCTAGCCACTACATCTGCTTTTGTTCAGACCATTGGCTCATCATTTCCGCCAGAAATAGCTGTAAGGGCTCACTAAATGGTTGGTCTGCTTTTAATCTCTTGCCAAAGTCATCTTTATAAAGCAGAAATATAAGAATGTTGCTATACTAATTGGAAATCTTTAAGGGCTCCCCATCCAACATCAGGATAAAATCAGACGTCCCTAGGATAACACATAAGCAAACATTCAACTGCTCCCTCCTAGATCTCTATCCTCATCTGTCAGCAATCCTGCCTAACACTCCACCTTCCAGTCATGAGGAATTATTTGCAATTGACCGAATAACTGGACTCTCTTTACTCTGAGCCTTTATGTCTGTTGTTATCTCTTCTTGGAAGATTCATATTTTCATCTTATTTGTACTTAATCTTTGTACATCAACAGCTTTTCCAAGTAACAGTTTTTTGTCCATCCAAAAGTGAGTCAGATCCTCTTGGAAAGTTTAAATATAGTAACCCATATATAACTTATATAATACTGTAGTTGCTTTTTGACCTATCTTGGTTTTTCTGCTTGTATTATTACCTCTTTCACTGAATCAATTCTGTGTCGTTCAATTGCCTAGCACGTTACAGTTTCTTAATACCTGTTTGCTAAACAATATAGTGTATTTTCATCCACTAATATTGGCTACCATTTATTTATGCTTATTATGTACACTGCATCTAGCATTTTAAAGCCATCAGCATAACATGTATCTTAAGGTTTATATGTGACTTGGTATCATTTACCTTTTGCCTATTACTACTCTTTGATGTTCAGATTCTTTATTTTGTTATTTTTACAGATAAATAAGAATTTAGAGAGTGTGCATAATATGCTGAAAGTAGAGAGCTAGCAAGTAACAAAATCAGAAGGTCCTTCAGGTTATTTTATTTTAAACACTAAGAAATTTCTCCTATTATATCTCCAATCTTCTTTGCAGTCCCCCATTAATTCTGTAATGTAGAATAGTTTAGATATTTAAGCAATTGAGTATTTTGAATATTGTAAATAAATAGTTGGGTGAATGAATGAGAAAATTCAAAGCATTTAAATAAAGTTAAGCTCATATGTCTTATCATTATATCATCTTTAAAGGAGATAATTCTAAACAGCATCTCAGAATTGCATCTTTTTACTATCTAAAATAGTAGCTACTGCTAGAATAAAAATTATTTCCAATGTAAGGCAAAATTTCTCATGTCAAAATTTCATAAAGTTGCAAATTTATTACTATGGTGAAGCCAATTTTTTTATTTTGTTATAATTAATTGGGAATTACATGCAAGAGTTGATAATTGCAATGCCATTTTGTCAAAGCAAGTGGGGAATTATATTATATACAAATATGTGTATGTTCATTATATTTCCACTTATAATAAAACATGCCTTTATATTTTATGTGGTCACATCTGCTTAAATACAGTGTCTAGTTTCACTTTTAATTTTTTCTATATAAATGTTAATTTTAAAGTGTTTCAAGTTTGCATTTACATAATGTAACTAAACCCATGATGAAAAGAAAAGAAAAATAAAACAGGTGAAATGCACAGAACAGGAAATCTCTGCAGATTGGAATCACTAGCTGACATTCAAGAATCATATTAAAAACTGGGTTACCTGGCTAAAGCATCTGGATGATAAACTTCCAATTCTTCTATCTATACTATAAAATTTAAGGACGCTATCTATTTAATTTAAGGACAATGGTCCCCCAGCTTGACAGTTAATTTACAAAAGTAAATAGTAGGTGATAAAGTACAATATGGAGATAGTATGTTAAGTAGAAAGAAACTAAACACAAATGGAAAAACAAAACTATACCAAAGTTATGCATTTGCTCTCTTGACCCATAAGAAATCATATTCCTCAGTGAATGCTTCCCAGAAAGCACAGAGGCAAATGATATAATATCCTGATATTTGAATAAACACCACAAATGTAAGAGATGCTATGGCTTCTGAATACTTTTAAAACAAAGTGCAATAAGAGACAAAGAAGACCATTATATAATGATAAAGAGGTCAATCCAACAAGAAGATATAACATTTGTAACTGTTTATGCACCCAACCTAGGAGCCCCTAAATATACAAAGCAAATATTACAGACCTAAAGGGAGAAATAGACAGCAATACAATAATAGTAGGGGACTTTAATATCCCACTTTCACCAATGGATAGATCACTCAGACAGAAAATCAACAAGAAAACATTGGCCTTAAATGACATGTTAGATAGATAGACTTAACAGATATTTACAGAACATCCCATCCAAGAGAATACACATTGTTCTCAAGTGCACATGGAACATTCTCCAGGGTAGATTGTATGTTAGGACACAAAACAAGTCTTAACAAATTTAAGAGGATTGAAGTCATATTGAGCATCTTTTTCTGACCACAATGGTATGAAACTAGAAATTAATTCCACAAAGAAAACTGGAAAAACCATACGTATGTGGAGATTAAACAACATGCTACCAAAAAACCAATGGGTCAATGAATAAATCAAAAGAGAAATAAAAAAAACCTTGGGACAAATGAAAACTGAACTGTAGCATACCAAATTTATGGGATGCAGCAAAAGCAGTTCTAAGAAGTGAGTTCATAGCAATAAATCCCTATGTAAAGAAACAAGAGGGTCAGCCCCAGTGGCCTAGTGGTTAAGTTCAGCACTCTCCTCTTTGGCAGGCCAGGTTCAGTTCCCAAGCAGGAACCTAAACGATACAGTGCTCATGCCGTGGTGGTGGCTCACATACAAAAAGAGGAAGATTTGCAAGAGATGTTAGCTCAGGGTGACTCATCCTCAAGAAAAAAAAAAGAAATAAAAAAAGTCTCAAATAAAAAATGTAACTTTATACCTCAAGGACTAGAAAAAGAACAAAGACCAAAGCTAGTAGAAAGAAGGAAACAACAAATATTAGAGCAGAAAAAAATGAAATAAAGACTAAAAGACAATAGAAAAGATCAATAAAACTAAGAGCTGATTCTTTGGAAAGATAAACAAAATGGACAAAGTTTTAGCTAGACTCATCAAGAATAAAAGAGAGGTCTCAAATAAATGAAATCAGAAATCAAAGAGGGGATATTTCAACTGATACCACAGAAATACAAAGGATCACAAGAGATTGCTATGAACAGTTATAAGCCAACAAATTGGACAACTTAGAAGAAACGGATAAATTCTTAGAATCATACAACCTTCCAAAACTGAATCAAGAAGAAATAGAGAATTTGAATAGACCAATCACCAGTAAGGAGATCGAAACAGTAATCCAAAACATCTCAAAATATAAAAGTCCAGAACTAGATGGCTTCCCCAGTGTGTTCTACTAAAAATTGAAAAAAGGCTTAAAATATATGCTTCTCAAACTCTTACAAAAAAATGAAGAGGAGAGAAAGTTTCCTAACTCATTCTGTGAAGCCAACATTACACTGATACCAAAACCAGACAAGGACAACACAAAAAAAGAAAATGACTGGCCGCTGTCACTGATGAACATTGATGCAAAAATCCTCTACAAATTACTAGCAAATTGAATACAACAAAACATAAAAAAGATCATACACCATGATCAAATGGAATTTATGCCAGGGATGCAGGGATGGTTCAACATCTGCAAGTCAATCAACATGATACATCACATTAACAACATGAAGAATAAAAATCACGTGATCATCTCAATAGATGCAGAGAAAGCATTTGAAAAGCTACAGCATCCATTTATGATTAAAACCCTGAATAAAATGGGGGTAGAAGGAAGGTAATTCAAAATAATAAAGGCTGTATATGACAAACCCACAGCTAATGTAATTCTCGATGGGGAAAAAATAAAAGCTATCCCTCTAAGAATAGGAACCAATCAGGATGCCCACTTTCACCACTCTTATTTAACATAGTATTGGAAGCCTTAGCCAGAGTATTCAGGCAAGAAAAAGAAATAGAAGTGATCCAAATTGGAAAGGAATAGGTAAAACTGTCAGTATTTGCAGATGACATGATTTTATATATAGAAAGCCCTAAAGAATCCACCAAAAACTTTTAGAAATAATAAATGAATACAGTAAAATTGCAGGATAAAAAAATCAACATACAAAAATCAGTTGCATCTATACACTAACGATAAAGTAGCAGAAAGAGAAGAATTAAGAATACAATCCCATTTACAATTGCAACAAAAGAATAAAATAGGAAAAAATTTAGCTGAAGAGGTGAAAGACTTGTACACTGAAAACTATAAAACATTTTGAAAGAACTAGAAGTAGACACAGATAAATGGAAAGATATTCCATGCTCTTGGATTGGAAGAATTAACATAGCTAAAATGTCCATACTTCCTAAAGCAATCTACAGATTCAATGCAATCCCTATCAAAAGACATTTTTCACAAAAATAGAACAAAGAATCCTAAAATTTATGGAACCACAAAAGACCCAGAATAGCCAAAGGAATCCTGAAAAAAAAGAACAAAGCTGGAGGTATCACACTTGCTAATTTCAAAATATACTACAAATATATAGTAATGAAAACAGCACGGTACTAGCACAAAAACAGACACACAGATCAAGGGAACAGAATTAACAGCCCAGAAATAAACCTGCACATCTATGCTCAGCTGATTTTCAACAAGGGAGTCAAGAACATATAATGGAGAAAGGAAAATCTCTTTAATAAATGATGTTGAGAAAACTGGACAACCACATGCAAAAGAATGAAAATAGATCATTATCTTACACCATACAGAAAAATTAACTCAAAATGGATTAAAGACTTGATTGTAAGACCTGAAACCATAAAACTTCTAGAAGAGAACAGGCAATACATTCTGACATCGATCTTAGCAGCATATTTTCAAGTCCCATATCTGACCAGGCAAGGGAAACAATAGAAAAAATAAACAAATGGGACTACATCAAACTAAAAACCTTCTGCACAGCAAAGGAAACTGTCAACAAAGTTAAAAGACAACCTAATAATTGGGAGAAGATATTTGCAAATCACATATCTGATAAGGGATTAACATCCAAAATTTATAAAGAACTCATATATCTCAACAATAAAAAAAAGACCCCAACAACTCAATTAAAAATAGGCAAAAGATCTGAACAGACATTTCTCCAAAGAAGATATACAGATGGCCAACAGACACATGAAAGGATGTTCAACATCGCTAATTATCAGGGAAATGCAAAGCAAAACTACAATGAGGGGGCCAGCCCCATGGCCAATAAGTTAAGTTGTTATGCTCTGTTTTGCTGGCCCAGGGTTCTCCGGTTCAGATCCTGGGTGTGGACGTACATACTCCTCATCAAGCCATGTTGTGGCAGTATCTCACATAGAAGAATTAGAACGACCTACAACTAGGATATACAGCTATGTTCTTGGGTTTTGGGGAGGGAAAAAATACAGGAAATTAGAAACAGACATTAGCTCAGGGCCAATCTTCCTCACCAAAAAGCATACTTTTAAAAAAAAGAAAACTACAAGATATCAGTTAAAGAAACTGAAGAAGACACAAATAAATGAAAAGATATTCCACTTTTATAGATTGGAAAAATTAATATTGTTAAAATGTCCATACTATCCAAAGCAATATATAAAATCAATGCAATTCCTATCAAAATTCCAATGGCATTTTTCACAGAAATAGAATAAACAATCCTAAAATTTGTATGGAACCATAACAGACCCCAAATAGCCAAAGCAATCTTGAGAAAGAAGAACAAAGCTGGAGGCATCACACTCCCTGATTTCAAACTATATTTTAAAGCTATAGTAATTAAAACAGTATGGTATTGGCACAAAAAGAGACACATAGATCAATGGAACAGAATAGAGAGCTCATAAATAAACCCACAAATATATGGTCAATTAATTTGACATTAATATATGACAATTAATTTGACAAAGGAGGGAAGAATATCCAAAGGGAAAGGACAGTCTCTTCAATCAATGGCGCTGGGGAAATTGGACAGTTAACATGCAAAAGAATGAAATGGACCACTATCTCACACCACACACAAAAATTAACTCAAAATGGATTAAAAACTTGAACTTAGGGGCTGGCCCAGTGACAATTTGCGGGTACGGATCCCAGGCACTGACTTACACACCACTCATAGAGCCATGCCTAGGTGGCATCCCACACACAAAATAGAGGAAGATTGGCACAGGTGTCAGCTCAGTGACAATCCTCCTCAAGCAACAAGAGGAGGATTGGCAATAGATATTAGCTCTGGGTCAATATTCCACACCACAAAAAAACCTTCAACATAAGATCTGAAATTATAAAACTCTTAGAAGAAAACATAGGCAGTAAGCTTTTTGACCTAGGTATTGCAATGGCTTTTTCAATTTGACACCAAAAGCAAAAGCAACAAAAGCAAAAATAGACAAGGGGGACTAGCTCAAACTAAAAAGCTTGTGCACAGCAAAGGAAACCATAAACAAAATGGAAAGGCAACCTTCTGAACGAGAGAACAAAACTGCAAGTCATGTATCTGTTAAGGGGCTGGTATCCAAAATTTGTAAAGAATTCATACAACTCAACAGCAAAAAGAACAAACAATCTGATTTAAAAATGGGCAGAATATCTGAACAGACATTTCACCAAAGACAAAGAGTAGGCCACCAGGTACATGAAAAGATGCCTACATCATTAATCATACAGGCAATGCAAATCAAAACCACAATGAGATATCACCTCACACCTGTTAGAGCTGCTATTATCAAAACGACTACAAATAACAAGTGTTGGTGAGGAGATGGAGAAAAGAGAATCCTTGTACACTACTGTTGGTGGGACTGTAAATTGGTGGAGCCATATGGAAAATGGTATTGAGGTTCCCCCCAAAATTTAAAATAGGACTACCATATGATCCAGCAATTCCACTTCCGAGTATTTATCCAAAGAAAACAAAAACACTAACTCAAAAGGATACACGCACCACCGTGTTCATTGCAGTATTATTTGCAATAGCCAAGATATGTAAACAACCTAAGTGCACACAGGTAGATGAATGAATAAAGAAAATGTGGGATATGTATACAAGGGAATATTATTCGGCCATTAAAGAGAATAACATCTTGCCATTTTTGACAACATGGTTGGACCTCAGGGACATTAAATTAAATTAAATAAGTTAGACAGAGAAAGACAAATAGCATATGATCTCTCTTGTTTGTGAAATCTAATAAACAAATAAATAACCAAGCTCATAAATACAGAGACTATATTGGTGGTTGCCAGAGTGGGGGCAGTTGGGGCGGGGGGATGGTGTATTAGCCACCAGCAGTGTATGAGAGCTCCCTTTTCCCCACATCCTCTTCAACACTTGTCATTTCTTATCTTTTTAATAATAGCCATTCTGAACAGGTATGAGATGACATCTCCTTGTAGTTTTGATTTGCATTTCTGTAATAATTAGTGATGTTGGACATCTTTTCATGTACCTGTTGGCTATCTATATATCTTCTTTGGAAAAATGTCTATTCAGATCCTCTGTCCGTTTTTTAATTGGGTTGTTTGTTGTTTTGTTGTTGAGTTCTTTATATATTTTGGATATTAACCCCTTATCAGATATATGATTTACAAACATCTTCTCCCAATTGCTAGGTTGTCTTTTCATTTTGTTGATGATTTCCTTTGCTGTACAGAATTTTAGTGAATTTTTTAAATAATGCTAATTTCTGTCCAAAGTGGTTCTAATAACTTGCATGCTCAACAGAAAGAAATGGACTCATATTTTTCATATTCTTTCTATCATTTGGTCACTATCATAGGTCTTAATTCTTTCAAGGTATATTGGTAAAAAATGTCATTTTGATTTAAATTTGCATTTTCTGATTAACGGTTGGTTTTGGCTTCTCTTCGTGTGTGTAAAACCATATATATGTTATTTCCTATGGATTGTCAGATCATGAAATTTGCCTTTCTTTTGTATGTGGCTTCATTTTTTTATTAATTGGCAGGAGCTATTTATATACTGTTGATACTACTCCTTTGCTGACTATGTGCAGTTGATGTGAATAAGTATTACACACTGATTGTTTACAAATGCTTTCCAGTCTTAGAGATCCATGTTCATGACTTATTGGTTACTTACTAAAATTTTTGAATATTAGTTATAGAATATATCAATTACCTTCTCGCTATTTTATACCTTTTTTTCCACTCAAGATGTCTTTTGATAAACAGAATTTCTCAATTTTAATGCATATGAATTCATATACATCTATACATATGTTGCTACACATATACATATATTGATTACATTATATTGACTTTTTGGGGGGAGGGGGTTAAGAAATCCTTGCCTACATCAAAATTGTAAAATGTCTACCTACACTTTTTTAAGAGGTTTAGATGCATTTCCTTTCCTCCTTCCTTTCTCTCTTCCTTCTCTCCCTCTCATTCTTCTTTCCTTCTTTCATTTCTAAAAATAAACATTTTTTTTCTGGCTACCTAATTATTTAGTCTATTTTATTTTTGACAGTCTGTTATGCTATCTTTCTCACATATCAAAATTTTCTCTGCATAAATGTCTGTTTGAAAACTTTTATTATCTCCAGTTTTTCTTTTCTTGCACCAGAGCACCCCTGCTGTGTTTATTATAGATTTATAATAAATCTTGATATATTTTAGACTAATTCCTTCCTCCTTTTCTTCAGAGTGTCTCGGATATTCTTTGATCTATGCTCTCCTATGTTCAATTTAAAATTAGCTAGGCAAGGCCATAAAAAGTCTATTTGGAATTTTATTAGAGTAGCATTAAAATTCTAGAACAATTTTGAGGGGATGATATTTGTATAGTAGTAAATCTTTCTATGCAGGGACTTCAAATATTGAACTAATTATTTAGGTCTTCTTTAATGTCCTTCAGGATAGTTTTCTAAGTTTTAATGCATAGGTTTCACGCAAATTTTTGTTGGATTTTTTCCAATTAACTTAAAATTTTATTTAGAATTTTAACTAATATATTTTAAAATTGTGTGTCTAATTGTTTCTTGATAATATACAGAAAAACAGACAGCATACATGTATTGATCTTTTCATAACCACTTTGCTAAACTTTCAAATTAATTTTATTAATTTGTCAATAAATTCATTTGGATGTTCTGTGGAGACAATTATAATCTGCTAATAATTATAGTTTCATTTTCTGCTTTCCATTCTTTATGTAACCTATTAATAATGTTTAAGTAGATGTCAGTGCAACGTCAAAACCTTGCCTGAGGGAGTCATTTAAAATTACTTAAAAAGTATAGGTTTTATAATTTAAGACTTCTAAATTTTGCTGTGCATCACCATCACTTGGAGGGCTTGTTAAAACACTGATTGCTGGACCCTAACCCCAGTGATTCTGATTCTGATACGTGAGTTCTGCAGTGATGTTTGAGAATTTGCATTTCTATTTCTTATACGTTATTAATAATTCTGACCAGTTTCCAGATGATGCAAATGTTTCTGGTCTAGGGGCCACCATCAGAGAAACACTGGCCTAAAAGACCTGGAATGGAAACTCAAATGTATCGCTTAGCAATTCCCTGACTTTTTTGAAAAAGCTTCACGTACCAGATACCCAGTTGCCCATGCCATAAAATAAGAATAATATTTTCTACTTTATGATTTTTATGTAGATTAAATAATGGAGTATTATGAAATACTTACTGTAGTATTTTTAGTACAGTGTGTTGATTTTATATACATTGTGTCTACAGAAATCACCAAATAGAATAAATGGATTGCTAGATGTTTCTACAGAGCACCAGGAACTCTAAATTAAGTTAAGGGTTATGATCTCTGATACAACAATCCATTCTAACATGACCCTAGCTAAAACAAACTTCAATAAAGTTCTGTGGATGGCTGAAAGTAGAAGTTAACCTAATCTTTCGTTGGCAACATGCACAATAATCAAAGGATAACATACAATCTCTGTGTTATTATTTATATTAAGTCTAAGAGTCACAATTACCTGGAAAAAAATCATAGGACCATAGATCGCTTTACAACAGTTTAAGCACATAGCTCACAAACAGCCCTGCAACAGTTTACTTTATTGTTTTTCATCAACCTAAAAGTTAATTAAAATCACATTGAGGAGGCCAGCCTGGTGGCACAGCAGTTAGGTTCACGTGCATCACTTTGGTGACCCAGGGTCTGCCAGTTCGGATCCTGGGCGCGGACCTACACACTGCTTATCAAGCCATGCTGTGGCAGGTGTCCCACATATGAAATGGAGGAAGATGGGCCCTGATGTTAGCTCAGGGCCCATCTTCCTCAAAAAAAAAAAAAATGTACATTGAACATAGCCTCTAAGTTGCACTCAGGCTGTTGCGTGTTTTCCAATAGAAATCACCAGACTTAAAATCAGATGAACACAAGTTTTGCTTAATTTCCCCCTTGAGATTGGAGAGTATAATTGGCCAATTTATCACAAAACTCAAGAGAACCTATTGACTAAAGCAAATATCTAGCTCCATATTTCTTTCTAAAAGAGATGCAAAGGGATTCCTTTTCCCAACATCAAAGTCTTAGATAGACAGACTAGCATCACCTTGCTGCTGTATGAAACTGGTCTAATTACTTTTTAGTCACCTCCCTTGAGAATAGAAGTTAATTTGTTGCTTGCTATTTTGCCTGCATGTGTAGTAAATCATCAAGCTAGCAGAACAACAAACCATTGGAAAATAGCAATTCTGTTTTATTTACTGGATTAAAGTGAGAACACTGTAAACATATTACTGTGTGTTTCAGGAGTGATTAATTATAAAGATAATAAAAATAATGCCACTGTCATGGTAATCTATGGATATATACTGATTTATTTCTTGAGAAAATATTATGCTTTTATTGGACTAGACCAACCAGGATCCTGAGCTGAGACTATTTTTTGATTCAATCAGAAATAAGAACTGTCATCTCTAGCAACTCAGAATGAGCTTCTTGATCTAATAAATAATTTAATCCATTGTCTTCAAAACTCATCCTACTCCTCAGAAATCTGGCAATTAAGGTGTACTAATAATACACATTTCAATTGTAAGATGCAATAGCATTTAACAAGAAATTAATCAAAATGTCTTAAGGACTTAAGTAGCTTCTTAGCACTAAGTTGAACAAGTGGAAAAATGCGTTAATTTTTCCAAATATTGGTGGACGCAGTATCTCTATCAAAAGCAGTGTGAGGGTCTTTAATTATTGCTTCCACGTCCCAGCAAATTACATCATAATAAATTAAAATAAAAACCATAATATTTTTCAAAATTTCTACCGCATGGAAGCACAGTAATTGCTCAGAACCCACAATCTAATGAATCAGCACTTGCGTAGAAGTTTTCATCAAACAGGCATTTAACAATTCATTAGTGAATTAAAATTTTAAAAATACTAGCAGCCTAAACGTGCAAAGAATGAGACACCTGGAATTGAGACTCAGCCCCAACATGGAGATTCAGCTTGACCTTTAGTATGTTGCTTAGCATTTCTCAAGGTCAAGTGACTTAAGACACTATAATTTTGTGAAGATCAAATAAGATAATGGGTGTGAAATGCTGCTCTTTGTTTGTTTTTGTTGTTTTTTGTGAAATGCTAGAAGACCTGCAAACATATGCCGGGAAATCTTTTCTAACACTAACAAGTTAACAAGACCCACAATACATTGTGTTAGTTCCCCGGAAAACATTTCTCCTGTAGGGAGAGGGCTCATAAATAATGCTAGATTTGTATAACAAGGACAGAAGCAAACTTAAAAATTGGCTGAAATCTTGACAGTCCTAAATTTACAGTTAAGTACACAGCTGGTATTAATTCTGAAAGTAGCAACATCTTTGCCTCTAACTTTGGTTAAACATTTGGAGCATTGTTATAAATATATATATATATGTTTAATATAATAAATTGTTACGTATTATATATGATTTATTTATTTAGCTCATATTGTGGCAATGTACAAAAAGAGAGTACCCTGAAATTTGCTTTCCTGTCCCTTCTAGGTTGAGAAAATACTTAACATTTCATTTCAAACTTTCTGAAAAGTTTGCCCCCTTGATATTCGTTAGTTAAATGTTTTAATCAAATGATTCACGGGTACTTTGTGTATAGAAATAACAACAAAAACAACAGAAGTCCTGGAAAGAAGGTGGTGAAACATTCCAGGATTTCTTTCTTTCCTTAATGTATGTAAGATCATATTTTAAAGAGGGAAAGTGAAAAAATATGTTCTTTTTTATTTCTACCTTCCATCTTCCTCTTTACTTAAGAGATTAAAATATAATCTAGATATATCTGGACCTGACCTCACATCTAAATTTGGAGGAAAAATTAAATGCTTGAAAAGAAAGACCACTTCCTGGATCTGTCTGGCTTTTGAGAGAGAGAGGGGGGAGGAGGAAACTAAGGATTTATACAGCGGGATTTTTCTTAAAAAATCCATATTATCTGGGAGATCCCAATTAGGGATAAGAAGTTAGATATTTGTTTTCTTTAGACTATGATTTTTTTTTTTTTTGAGGAAGATTATCCCTGAGCTAACTGCTGCCAATCCTCCTCATTTTTCTGAGGAAGGCTGGCCCTGAGCTAACATCCATGCCCATCTTCCTCTACTTTATACCTGGGACACCTGCCACAACATGGCTTGCCAAGTGGTGCCATGTCCGCACCCGGGATCCGAACCAGAGAACCCTGGGCTTCTGAAGCGGAACGTGCGTACTTAACCGCTGCGCCACTGGGCTTGCCCCTAGACCATAATTTATTTTTAATATTGAGTCTTTGATCAGAGTATGATTTTATTTTTAACTTTGAGTCTTTGATCTAAATATCATAAAGAAGCTGAACACTAAAGTTTTAATCACTGAAATTATGGAATGAAATCTTTTATTAGAGGTTAAAAATTTAAGGTAGTGATTTTTCATTTTGCTTATAAAATACATAAAGTATAACTTTAAATTCTAATGATCTCAGATTAGATTGTTAGGCTCACATTAAAATTAAATATGACTTGCATATCAATAACACTAGAAATCAATGAGTACTTGCCAATTTTTGTATTATGTCCACATTCAAAATAAAGATGAATTTTTTTAACTGTTAATATTTTATGCTGTTTAAGAAAATCAAATGACGTTTTATAATACCAGTCATATAATAATTAACTGGTATACAAGATAACTTTTTATAAACTTTATTATATTTAAGTACTTTGGAAGATTGATTATTTAGATGAAACTGTAGTTTTGAAAAGTTATTTGTCATACAAATGACTGATTGTTTTTATGAATTCAAATGTGTTTTATTTTCTACTTTAAAAATAATAGCTGTTAGGGCCGGCCCAGTGGTGTAGTGGTTAAGTTTGTGAGCTCTGCTTTGGGGGCCTGGGGTTCGCGGGTTCGGATCCTGGATGTGGACTTACACACCTCTTATCAAGCTGTGCTGTGCAGGTGTCCCACATACAAAATAGAGGAAGTTGGGCACAGATGTTAGCTCAGGGATAATCTTCCTCAGAAAAACAAATAACTGTTAAATATTTCACTTTGTTTCAAAAAATCTCAACTATGATATACTAGTAGCTTCCTGTGAGACTAAACCCCCCTTAAAATAATGTATACAGGCATAATCTAATTCCTGCTTCCTTTTAGGCATTAGCTCTGTGCCTGTCTTTATGGTGAGAAGAAGGTGACATTGGCACTTAGAGAAACAGAACATTAGAAGCATCAACTTGATCCTTTAAGCGATAGATCTCTGTTCTAACCAGGCTATATTAACTAAAACTTATGGAAGAACAAGATCTTTCTGAGATTCAAAGGGATTCTAAAATAGACATGTCAGCATGAATTTTTCTTTTGACAGAAGTACAAAGATGACACCAGAAGCAAAACTGCCTGAGCGAATGCACAAGTCTAAGTTTGAAAATGTCTGCATTTTTGACATCCCGGGTTAGAGTCCTTCGGATGAAGGGGTGGGAGAGAGACTTTGATCACAGGTCTCTGACACAGAGCCATCCGCGGGATGGGCACTTCATGACATGAGGGCAGTTGTGATGAGGAAACTGAAGATCCTGATAAAGAGAACAAGCTCTTTTCATCTCTGCTCCTACCTTTATTTCTGTCTCTCTTCTCTCACCTTTACCTGTTCTTTTCCGTGATCGCCTCTCTTCTTTATTCTTTTCCTCTATCTTCTTTCTTCCTCTTCCTCTTCTACTTTTCCTCTGTTCCTTTACATGCACTCTCTATTCTATGCATCTGTGCTCTATCAGAGAGCAAAACACACAAAATGCAAGCTCCACCTTTTTGGAGCTTACATGAGAGGGGAGGAAAATAAACAATAAAAACATAATCAGTAAGTGTATAATATTGTACCTTAAACAAGATAAGTGAATTTTTAAAAAAAGAACAGAGTAAGAGAATCATCTTTGCAGGTGGAAGTGGTTTGAAGTGTTAAGAAGAACAGGTAAGGGGTCTGCCCAGTGGCGCAGCGGTTAAGTTAGCACGTTCAGCTTCTCAGCTGCCCAGGGTTTGCCAGTTCGGATCCTGGGTGCAGACATGGCACCACTTGGCAAAAGCCATGCTGTCTTAGGTGTCCCACGTATAAAGTAGAGGAAGATGGGCATGGATGTCAGCTCAGGGCCAGTCTTCCTCAGCAAAAAGAGAAGGATTGGCAGCAGCTAGCTCAGGGCTAATCTTCCTCAAAAAAAAAAAAAAAAAAGAACAGGTAAGGTAGGCATCCTAGTGAAGATGACATGTGACCAGGCGCAGGAGCAGCCAAGTTACTTAGTCATATGCGACCCTGCTGAATGGCCTAAGAGAAGAAATGGCTAGTGCAGAGGCCTAATAAGGAACCCTGTCCAGGGTCTAAGAATGGCAGGAATGCAAGAAAGCCAGGTTGGCTGGTGCTGAGTAAAAGCTCTAAGAAGAGGAAGAGAGGCAAGAGGTAAACTTAGGGAAGTGAATGGGCAGATCACCAAGAAACTTATAGACCGTTGTAAGGACTTCAGTTTTTCTCTAAGAGAAATCGGAGTCTCTGGGGATGTTTGTGTGTGTGTCTATTTATGTGTATGGAGTGTATGTGTGAATGTACGTGTATATATGTGTATGGAGTGTGTGTGTGTGTGTCTATATATATATGCATATGGAGTGTGTGTGTGCGTGCCTGTATATGTGTGTATGGAGTGTATGTGTGTGTGTGCATGTATATATGCATATGGAGTGTATGTGAGTCCATGTATATTTGCATATGGAGTGT
>NC_060282.1:78225709-78252528 GCF_021613505.1 Equus quagga
GAGTCCATGTATATTTGCATATGGAGTGTATGTGAGTCCATGTATATATGCATATGGAGTGTATGTGGGTCTATGTATATATGCATATGGAGTGTGTGTGTGTGTCTATGTATGTGTAAGTTCTCAGCCTGTATGATAGAAAATCTGAAAGAATATCTGCTAAAGCACAACCCCATGGCTTCCCCCAAACTCCGAGACTGTCATTCCTACCTTGTAATACCGAGGGCCTGTGCACAGGGGACAGCGAGCGCCATGGCTGCATAGGCTCCCTGGACATCACTACAGTACGTGCACATTTTCCCAGAAAACTTACATCTCTTTTGCTTTCCTGCCACCATTTAAGCCACAAGACTATTGCTAAGGCAATGAGCCTGAAAAGAGTGGAAGAAACATGGAAAAATATAGTTTTGGGGAAACATTACATAGATTCATTTTAAATGGGATGAAATTAGAAATCGTAAGTTGTCGTTTTGTCTGAGGTGCCTCCTCTCCTGTATCCCCACATCTCTTTTCCACAGAGGTACTTCTGATTTTATATAGGTTTTGCAGGGATCAGGAAGAGCTATGCCTACAAATGATGAGAAGAATAATTGGGGTGTTAACAAATTTTTATCTGACCGGCAACGCCTTCTATCTGCTGGTAATTTTGCCACAAGTTTATTTCTTCCACTTGGGAAGCCAACTAAGACTGAAAAGTATAGCAGGAAACCCTTAATTGCTTGTTCACAGCCTTTTGTTTTCTTATGCAGGCTTTTGTAGTCCTTATTTTATCCGTAGTATATTAAATAGAAATTGCAACTGCTAAATTCCTTTGATATAGGAAAGACAGGCTGTCCCCGCAAAACCCGGAGGAAAACTGTACTCATGCAGGCTGCTGCGGTGCCTGCCGTCTCGGTTAAGCTCTGGACCCTTCCTTGAGAACAGGGAATTCTGGGCAATCTCTCTGGGTCTCGGGCTCTGTGGGATGCTCTATGAGTGGAGGGAGCCTTGACGGGAAGGAAAAAGTCACCCCTTCAACTGGTACTTTAAAAATGTCTTTACCTTAATTGAAAGATCGTGAATAAAAATGATGTTTTTTAATGTTCTATAAACTTTTGGAGTACATCGGCTAGTGCATGATTAAATTAAAAGCTATTTCTACAATAAGAACCATTCATAAATTAGCACATTTCTTATCCTTGCTAAGCCTCAATATTTTCATCTGTGAATTTTGAGTATAATATGAATAGTTGGGAAATGTAAGACTTTGATAAGTTTAAAATAGTGCCCTTTTAAATGCTATTTTCTCCCTTAAAGCTACCTGGAAAATATTTGTTTTAAGAAAATAAGAGAGAATAGTAAAAAATCAGAACATAAGCCCTAGTCATGATAGGAAAGTATTTTATTATTCAGATATGAATTTAATATTCAATATTCATGCATTCAATATACATCAATGACTACAGAGGAACTTCATGTAATGGTCTAACTTTTTTTCTTAAATATCCCTAAAAATTCAGTATATTCTTTGAAAAGGAATCAATTGTGGCATGATGACCATATTTATTAGGGAAATTTAGCATCATGTCCTATAGTATTTTTCAAACTTCCTAAATTTTAAAGGTGGTAAATAGTAACATAAGCGTTAACATTAACTAGAGAATTGTGTTTCACAGAGATTATTGTATACATCAATACCTCAGACTATGGTGTTTATTACTATTGCACAGAATACATCATAAGTACTTGGAATATGTCTATTTACATCCAGGATTCTTATGTATTTGAAATGCTAAGGGGTGCCCTTAATTTCACCCCTTAGCCTAAGCTTTTAGTTATATTGTCAAGGATAGCAAATGATCCAGTGATTTTTTACATTTATTATGACTTTCATTAAATGTCCAAACACGATGAGCACATTTGATGGGCATTTTCCATTTGGAGACTAATTACAAGATTTACGTGGTAAATAATCTTTGTTTTCATTTAATAACATTTAAAAAATCTTATTTTGTCATATTTTTCATGTCTGCATCTCTTCCCAGCTTTGAAGATATTGTTACAAGTTCCCCTGAGAAGAATGTATAATATGAAAAGTTCTGTGCAGCCAATCTACAAATTACAAATATGTCAAGTCCTAAGGGCTTATTGATAATTCAGTATAATTCAGAGGAGTGTTTATTGAGCATTGAGTATTCTCTGGTCCTAAGTAATTTGCAACCTAGTAGAAAGCACTTCAACCGCCTTCATTAAAATTTCTCCAATTTAGCTCCTCCTCCCCCCCATTCAAACAATTGCATCCATCTATTTCCCTCTGTTTCTTTGGAAATTTTCTTTTTAAGAGTACTAAAGAATTTTTTTAATTAACTATTCAATTTCTTAATCCTCTATGATCTCATTTTTACTCATGCTGCTTCATTTAATTTGCTCTTTCCAGGCTCAACAGTCTTGATATTTTCAAAATCCAACAGTAATTAAACCAAATAACATTTTTGATGCTGTGGATTCTTTTATTGGAAAAACTTTCCTGGCTTTGTTTTCTGTGATAATATTCTTCCCATCTCCTTCTCTTGTTGCTCTTCCCAGTTTCTTTTGCTAGGATGACACTGTCGCTGGCATTTGTCTTCTATTTATTTCTTTGTCTCTTTCTTTACTTTATATGATTACTGGCTTCAGCATTGCTCATATCTTTATGATTATAAATTCAAATGTCTTACTATGACATTCAAGGTGTGTACTATTCTAATCTAACTTTCTTACTGTTTTCTGGCCACATCCCACACTTTTGAGTAACTCTTTGTATAGCCTGAACTTTTAGTCCTTTAAACATGATACTTACTCCTCTGGAATGTATTTATAACTTTCCTTTTGGAAAAACATAATTGCAATTTGGAATAAATAAGTCAAATGCTATGCAATTAGAAAAGTTCCTAGTGCATAATACGTGCATATTAAATGCCAGCAACTATTATTATTCTTACTCATAGTTGTAGTCATAATAGTAATAATGTTCAATGTCCACTTTATGGGTAATCACTGTTATTGAAGCTTAACACTTTTTTCTCTTTCTTTCTTCTCTATGATTAGAATTATTTGTTCCTTTCTTATTTTCTCTAGGTAGACAAAGTTGCCTCATTCCTGCTTCCATTGAGATTTGACTGTACTAATATAACATTTATAAATTTCATATATATGCATTATTCTTAAATTATTTCTTCTTGGATGAAGCCTGGTATGTTCATAACGTCTTTAAAAACAAAGAAGTAAGATGGATAGAGACCTCTTGCTTCTCAAATTTCCTGGGCATATTGAGTTTAAAGTAACAATATTAATTTTAAAACAAAAAAACACTGGGCTAAGTGTGCTTGCAGTTATCTGAATTTGTATGCTTAATAAAATAATTGGGTTTCTAGTCTCACAAGCGGAGAAATCCTTAGGCTAGAGTGCTTTAAGCACACCCATTTTATGAAAATCCTTCTCTTGACCTCGCTTAGGAGAAAAGTCTTCCAATATCCAAATAAAACAGGTCTAAAGACTCCTGTGTTTGGATTTTGAGTTAAATGGAGGGTAGAAAACAATATGTGAGCTTATTCTACCTCTAGAGTTAGAACGGGGAGAAGGAGGAAAGTAAATTATCTTTTGCCCAGTGCTGAACGAATAAGACCTGCTTAGTCAAGATACGTAGACGCCAATTATCCAAAGACTAAGAGGCAAGACAGCAGAGAGCGCCCTACTACCCCGTTCTGAGAGCATGGAGATTACATTCCAGAGGTGGGGTCAGTTCCCAGCAGATCCTAATGTCTTTCAGAAAGAAAGACAAAATTGGTGGCAAAATGAAAAGGAAATATAATTCAGCTTTACATAATTAGGAGTAGATATTCCAATTAGTGGAAAATGTTCCATGTAGAATTACTTGTCAAAACAGTGGTGAGACAGATTTCTAAAACTAAGAAAAGTTTTATATGATCAAAGACACAAAAGAGTTTAGGTTTTAGTCTCAATAAGAGATCAGAGCGCAGAGAAATGAGGACTTCTCATGCAAGATTGTGGGCAGTAGATAATAATATGAATTATTAATACTTTTATACCAAACACTGTCTGTCAGGCATGATATTAACTCTCTTAATTGTCAGAATAACCTATAATTTAGGCACCTTTATGATGTGAGCACTGGGCTCATCTACACGAATAGTTAATTTAGTAAGTTTGGATCCATATTCACCTTGGGGCCTCAAATCGCTGCTGAACACCCAGAAGAGTAGAAACAGGTAGAAAGGACTATGGATGCAACAGTTACAAGTAAATTTTCTCAATTACATTAATTTCAGTCCCTCTACCCTCTACAACTTTCTGGTTCTTTTAAAAAATTTAATTTATTTGTTATGCTCACTATCCAAGAAGCCTTATTCTTTGAAAAGAATTTAGAGGAATTGAACATTAGAACATTACCAACAAAGCTAATTTTCCCTTTATCCCTATCACCAAACTTAGTGACCTTGTCTATCACAAATAACCACTAATAAGAGGTGATTGTGCATCATTTCAAATTTCTTATTATATGTATTTATCTGTCGCATGAATATGTAGGTGTGGGTTTAGGTATAGGTATAGTGACAGGTATAGATATGTGTAATATCTACCGTATTTATTTTAAAGCACTGCTATAACAAATTACCATAAACTCAGTGGCTTAAAACAGTGCAAATTTATTATTTTAGGTCAGAAATCTGGCAGGTGTCTCACTGGGCTGAAATCACCGTGTCTGCAGGACTGCATTCCTTCGTGGAAGCTCTAAGGGAGAATCCATTTTCTTTTCCAGATTCTAGAGCCTACCCAGAGTCCTTGGCTCATGGTTCCCTTCTTCCATCTTCAAAACCGGCAACATTACATGTCTCTGACCATTTTGCAGTAGTCCCATCTGCCTCTGACCCCAGGTGGGAAAGGTCCTCCACTGTTAAGACTCATATGATTGGCTTGGGCCCACCTGGATAATCTCTCCTTCTCAAATTCCATAACTTAATCTCATCCTCAAAGTCTATTTTGCCGTGGAAGGTAACATATTCACAGTTTATGGGGACTAAGACGTGGGTGTCTCTTGGATGCTATTTTCCCATCTACCACACATGAACATACTATTAGTTGTAAATTAGATGACAAGCAGTGTCATTAAAGGTCTCATAGCTTCTATTTTATTTTTTTCAGTATAGAAGTCAATATCACTTTCTCAGTATACAAAACACTACTGAGGGAGCAGTCTCGAGGAGAACAGAGTGCTACCAGTGTGTATAAGTATCTGGGAGATGACAGCTATGATGGGAGATATATATGCAGGGCTCGATGAAATGAGTTATAGGGAGATGAAGACTGTGTTTGGAAAGATAGCTTTTTTTTTGAAGGCAAAACACTTACATAAGGGTTGAGGGTGCAAGGAAATATGCATTTGCTGACATAGGGTTATTGTGATTTGAATAAGCATGGTGTTCTCAAAATATGGCTCTTCTCTTTTTCCTTCAAAAATCATTTCAGGGCCAGAAGTAGTTGAGAGCCAGACATTATTTGACCCTTGATGGGTACTGCTGACATGTTTTGTGGATGGTACCAGAGCACAGATAAAAGCTCTCTGCTAAAATTGTGTGCCAATTATTTTTCTCTCAAAGAGCTTTCTTTTTTTACTTAGAAAAGATTAGTGAAATATGTTTATTAAAAACAAATTACTTTGAAATTCTGTAAAACTGTGTTATCTATTTTGTATCACTTAAAATTGATTTTTAGATTAAAGAAACTTTATTACTACTGTTCAGAAAATTAGTTTTAAAACCAAAGACATTTCTAGAATTTCATTCACTAATCTGTGCTGATTTGATCAAATAAATCCTATTAAAATATTTTGAACACTTCTTGTGGCACAAATAAATGCACCATGTCTTTTCCAATTATTTTGTTTACTGTGATACTGGCTCCTTTCCATAAGTTGTGTCTTATAGTAATATTTTGGAGTTAATAGCTCTGAACGCATTAAAGATGAAACAGTGTAACTAAATATCTTACGAAGAATATAGGTACCCTCTTTGATAGATATGGATAATAGCTAATTGCAAGACTAGTTTTTAAAGATTGTGAGTCCCCAAGAGACATGACAAAATTTCATGTCATTGAATTTTACCCACGTGCTTAGTGTTTATTTGACTTTGTAGCTCACAAGTGATGGGCTATGTTGAATGTTCTACATCTTCCAATAACATCCATTCTTTAATCTTTAGAATCGTTTACTTATTAGATTCTGCTTCAAGTGGTCTGTCATTATATAACATTTTATTTTTGTAAATCAAACAAGTTTGTCTCTAATCTGACAGGGCACCTTAAAACACAATGTCTATAACATGATATGTGGGAGTAATTGATTTCTAAGTTGACTATGAGAATCAGGTGTAAGCTCACCTTTATTAAGCGACTTCACAGGAAGCCCATACAAATGAGAGAGAAATACCAATTATAGTAGATCATTTAATAGCACACCTATCACTCTTTTTGATGCAGGTCATATTAATCTTCACTGGGTGATTTCGGTTACATGATGCAGTTAGACTTGAGTTCTCTTGCTGTCTAACTTGGTCATGCATGCTCCAGAGATACGTAGCGTAGTGAAAGAAGATTTAGGAAGACAAGGCATCTTTCCTCTCTGGACCTTTTGCACATAAAAGTCTTGTCAGGTTGACGTTTACTACTACTTTTTCTTTATGATTTTGTCCTATTTTCTCTTCTCTCTGCATCATCTTTATCAAACTACTGAAATACATTTTGCTAAATAACTCCAGATGGAGAGGCATACTTTTCTCATGGATGGAGACTAGGAAAATTGCCAAGCTTCTATTCTTTTTATAGCTCCACAGTTTGAACATATTGTATAATTCTAGTCTTGCCTGTAACTGTCTTATTATTAATTGTTTACGAGTTTTTTCTTAAATTCCCAACCCCATAATTGAGTCATGTGTAATGCATGGTAGAACAGTAAATACCAAAAACTATTTGCTGAATGATGAATATTTGTTCACAGTTCCAGTGTATCAGAAGAGGATACTGTCATTTCAGCACAAACAGTACATACAATACTATACTATGTGTGTATGAGATGTACATAGAAAATAAACTCAAACTGAGTCTTGTGCTTTTAGCACACTATGAATTAATCATACAATGTAGAATTTCAATAAATATTCAGAGAATAAAAGAATGTACACGTGTTGTTTAATGGGCCTAACTGCTTTAGAGATGAAAGGGATGCTGACCGTAGAGTAACTCCGCCATGTCAGTTTTGAGTAGTTATAAAAACGTTAGAGACTTCAACTTTGATTAATGGCAGACAAGACACTTGGCACAAACTCTCGCACTCAGAATATTGAAAACACGTGGAAGAGTATTACTGTTGTAAAACATCACACAGCCAACATCCAGAAGATGGAAATACAAAGGTGAGCCAGGGGAGAAAGGTTAACACACCAGAGGATGGATAGTATTTTTGAGTTTACCAGATGGCCAATAAACACATGGACATATGAAAAGATATGAAATGTTACTCAAAGTTAGCTTTTAACATATTCTGTAAATAACAGTAATCCATCAAGAATTAAATATTAGAACAAATACATGGAAAATATGAACAAAACAAAACCCTTTAAGAAGTCTAACATTCAACTTACAGAAGCTCCAGAAGAAAAAACAGTGAAAATATGGAGAAATGTTAAACACATAATATGAAGGGACTTACTAACGTTCAATATGATGGGTCTCCAGAGTGAGAGGGCCAATGGGTTTCTGAACCGAAGAACAACAAACAAAAACCCCTAAAAGATGACCTATGATAGCATTTAAAAATATACAATAAAAGAGAAATAGCCTAAAAGCTTCCAGAGGAGAAAAAGGAAGTGAAATGAGAAAAAAATCAAATGAATAGGGAGAAAAATCAGCATTGCACAGATTGACAATGATGTGGAGGAAAGATTACAAGAACCAGAGAAAGGAGTGGTTTTGTGGAAGAGTAGGGAGAGTTATTATTGTAGCTCTCAGGCAATAACCCCAGTCTCCCCTCCCGGTGATACTCCCAATCAGCATTTTTTCCTTTTATTTTGTGCCATAGTATTTATCACTCTCCAAGGTATATGTGCATTTTATTATTTATTTATTTTCAGAATCTGTCTTATCCTATTAGAATGTGAGGCCCATGAGGGTGGAGTTTATTGTCCATTTTTTTGATGTACTACTCCATTCCTGGTTCCTAGAATAGCTCCTGGCTCATAGTAGATGCTCAATAAATATTTCCAGAATAAAGGAATAAATAAATAATGAGCAGTGTAACTAATGATGAAATTAAATTTTTAAAGTGATAAGCATGAGAGAGTACTTGAAAATAGAAATTAAATTTAAAAAGATTTGGTAACCATGGAAGGGTTTGAGAGAGGGAGAATTTGAATGCAGCTGTTCACCTTCTAACGTGAGCAAATAGGAGGGAATCCGGTGTGTTGCTGAGAGTTCAGCTCAGCTGCTCCTTGGTACTGTTGCCTTGTTTGGTCCACCAGCCTGCAGGGACCTTAAACGGACACCAGTCCCTCATGCAAGCGCTTGCCCTGGACAGCAGCCCACAAAGTCAGGAGTAAATATGAGTTCCTGATGTGACGTCGCCACCGGCCCTTGTGATCAACAGTCTCCCCCGTTCTCAGCGCCTTCCCCTGTGAGCCGCTTTGAGAAGACCCCCATGAGGCTTACCACAACCCTGATCTTTTGGTTTGAGTTGTTCAGTCTGGTTTTAGCTGGGAACCCCAAAGAAGTCCACCCCTAGACCCTAATAAAGGCATTTCCCAGATCCTGTCGCTCTCCATACGCACTCTCCCTGATGCCAGATACTTCCTCCAGGACCTGTGAGTAATAAACGTCTCTGCAGACTGTCCCCAACTTGAGGTGATTCAACTTAGAAGTTTTTGACTTTACAGGGGCCGGCTCCGTGGCCCACTGGTTAAGTTTGTGCGCTCCGCTGCGGCGGCCCAGGGTTAGGATCCTGGGCGCGGACATGGCACGGCTGTCAGGCCACATTCAGGCGGTGTCCCACATCCCACAACTAGAAGGACCTGCAACTAGGATATACAACTATGTACGGGGTGGGGGGGGGGGGGGTGGGGAAAAAAACAAAAAAAAAAAAAAAAGATTGGCAACAGTTGTTAGCCTAGGTGCCAATCTTTAAAAAAGAAAAAAAACAAACAATTTTTTGACTTTACAATGGTGCAAAAGCTACACACATTCAGTAAGAACCATACTTCAGATTTTGAATTTTGATATTTTCCTGGGCCAGCAATAGGCAGCAGGATGCTCTCTCATGATGCTGGGCAGGGGCACTGAGTGGCAGCTCCCAGGCAACCACATTATCATGAAGGTGAGCAACTGCCACACTTACATCCGTTCTGCACCCAGACAGCCATTCTATTTTTCCCTTTCAGTACACTACTTAATAAATTATGTGAGACAGTCAACACTTTATTATAAAATAGGCTTTTGTTGATGATTTTGCCCAACTGCAGGATAATGTAAGTGTTCTGAGCACCTTTAAGCTAGGCTAGGCTAAGCTATGATGTTCCATAGGTTAGGGGGATTAAATACATTTTCCTCTTAAGATGGGTTTATTGGGACATAACACCATCATAAGTCAAGGAAAATCCACATTTCAATTTCCATTGTAGTCTGTTGTTGAACTGCAGCTCACCATCAGCACCCTGTGCTCCACAGAATGAGTGTTAATTTTACAAATTCATAACGTCATCACGACCATCATGCAAGAGTTTGGTTTGGGACGGTAGAGAGTAAGGAGTTCGCATTTGGTAGTCATTCCAGTGGAGAAAGCCAACCAACATCTGTGAATCTGACGCTGTACTTATGAGGAAAGGTTAACACAGAAGAAACTTATGGGCTCACTGATGACTAGATAAGGGTTCAAATCAAGGAGGTATATGAATTCAGAGATGAACAGAATATAGAGAGAGAATTGAAGGAGGGTTTGAAATAACTATGGAGGTCTGTTTAGGAGACAGAAGAAGTTGGAAGGAATAATCAGAAATTATTTTACAAAGAATCTCATTAAAAATCAGTCATAGATGACTGACATGGAGAAACTTATATCATTCTTCTTTCTGCTAATTGTGTATCAGAAATGTTGTATGAAGAACCAAGATATCCCAAGCACCACTAAACTGTTTTTCAATATTTTAGTCCTATGGTAATTTATTTTTCTTGCTTTTTTTTTTTTTTTGAGGTATGCTTTTTTTTTTGGTGAGGAAGATTGCTCCTAAGCTAAAATCTGTTGCCAATATTCCTCTTTTTTTCTCCCCAAAGCCCCAGTACATAGATGTACATCCAAGTTGTATGTCATTCTAGTTCTTCTATGTGGGATGCCACCACAGTGTGGCTTAATGAGTGGTACATAGGTCCACGCTTAGGATCCAAACCAGTGAACCCTGTGCCACAGAAGCAGAACATGCAAACTTAACCACTTAGCCACAGGGCCACCCCTGGTAATTTTTAACTATAAGCCTAATTGATAGATATTATCAATGTTAAGACTATAAAGCTCTACCTTCACAGAATTGTAGCTTGTACCCATACAGTCAGCCAACATGTCTTGCATATTTATCATGTACTGAGGATTCAACACACCCACATTTCCATTCACATATATCACCATCTAGTTAGGGATAAAATAAAATAAATGATCAGTCATAATGTGGTAAGTACTGGGGGTAGGCACAAGGTACATGCCACTCAAAGAGGGATTCAACTCTCAGCCTGAGGTTTCAAGTAATGATGTCTGTAGGTGCTAAAATGTAACCAATGGTTAAAAAAAGAGCCATTAAAAGTTATTCAGATAAAGGAAGTTATGGCCAGAAATGGGAGTTCACAGATACAAAGAGTAACAAAATGGAAAAGGTCAGCGACATTTTAACATTGCCTATTTAAACACTGTCTGAGATAATAATTGACTTCAATGCAAATTTTATTTGTAAAAAATGTTCAAATTGTGGTGAGGTAATTTTAGATAATTTAAACAATTTTTTTTAAATTACAACAATTTGGTAAGTGTACTTATCTATTACTTTAAAAATATAATTCACAGAGGACACAGATATTCACAGCCACATTTGTGACCCTACTGAGATCTAGATAAATTGAAAGAATATAAAATATAAGAGGGAGAAAAATGATATATTGCTGACAATAAAAACCCCTGGATATGTGGAAACAACCCTTTGTTACCATTGACAGCCTGCGGAAAATTAAATTGAAATCCCATAAAAAATCTTTGCAAAGTATGCTTTCATTGCTAACCCTACAACCCAGTAACTCTCAACACTTTCACTGTGATAGATCCCCCCTATGATTGCCAGCTTTGAATCCCAGCCTTTAGAGGATATTAAATTACTGTTATCTCATGTTTTGAAAAGACTCTTCTCTCTCCATGTACTTATCATGATGTTACTTTTTAATTATTTTTGTACTAATTAAATGAAAGTTGTTTTAAGGAAACCATGTTGCAGCACAACAAGCACCAATTTTGATGTCAAATAAACCTAAATTCAAATCCTGGATCTTTTGGTACTATTCATACTATTTTTGGAACCAGAAGAAAATTTGAGTTAATCATTTTTCTCACTTGATGACAAAATATTAATCATCGGTCCATGCAAAATCACTAATTATTTTCCTTATTGATAGATTTTCTTTTCTTCCTATTCTCCACTCTCAGCCCAGCCCCACCCCCATGGACAACAGTTCTAGGCCGCTAGCTATGGATTTTTGAGTTTGTATGTAGCTTTTAAAAACACGTATTTTTGCATATGTATTTACTTTTAATCGACACAAATTTATACAAATGGTATTCTCCGATAGGTTTCATCTTGTATCTAAATGTTTCCACTCACCACTATTTTTATGTCCCATATAGCTTACTGTGTACACTAGTTTATTGTTTCTAACCCTTTTCCAGAGTGTACATCTACCTCATTATATTTATCCATTGGGAATCCAGAATGTCTCCAATAATCTGGTATAATAGGAGTCACTCATTGCTGTAATGCACATCTTCACACTTGTTGTATGGTCCTTTATGAGAATTCCTGTATGAGAATTTCTCTTGTACATAAACTCAGGAGTTATTGTCAGGCCACATGATATACACAAATTTGATTTGATGAAATACTGTCAGATTGGTCTCAAGAACGGATACATAAGCCAACTTTCCCACTATTGTAATCGAGGGATCCTATTTTTTCACATTTCCACCAATATTTGGCATTACAATACAGAAAGCTAAAATATGATCCCAAAGTCTGTATTTTCCCTCCCAATCTCCTAAGCTATACACTTAGAAGGCAAACACTATGAGTTGATCATTATCACAAGAAACGATTTTAACAACTATTTTTCTACTGAAGATGTATTTCAACCTCCAACTTGAGATAGAGCACATCCTCGAGTTACCAAGTCTACAACTTAAGATTAATTGCCTATTCTGTATTTGTTACGAGTCTTTCATTCGCAAGTGTTAAGAATACAAGACTCACACTGGCTTTAAGAATAGAACAAAGGAGGAGAGCTTACTTTTCTATAGAAAGAGGGGGTTACATAGAGGCTGTTCTGAAAGAAGATCCCTGGGGGGAAGTAACAGTTCAGGGCAGCAACAGATTCTCATTGGCTGAGCTGTGGCTTTTCTCATTGCTTGGGCTGTTTGTGGATGGGGAGAGAAATCTTCCTTCAGTGTAAAGTAATTGTACTTCCCATCAAAGCTGCAGGAATGCATCTCTTCCTGTTTGGAGTAATTGATGATGTGTGACAGGGCCTGAGAGCTCTCCCTTATCGGCTTTCCCGACTCCTATTTAGTTAAGGTTTCTCTTATTTCACAGAAAGCTTGATCCAATGATTCCTACTGTCATCAAAGACCTATTGTCTTCTTGTCTTATTTTTCTACCTTCAGTAGAGTGCAATTTTTCTCGTGTTTGATTTTTCTCCAACTCATTAAATGGCTTCTAGATATTTCCGGGATCCACAAACTTCTTGTTTCACCTCATACGGAAAGAAACATCACACTCTCAGAAACACCTGAAGAGCGGGACACGATGCTTTGGTGTGCCAAAATGCAGTTTATGTATCTTGTTTGCTTGAATTGGGCTTCTTGCTTCACCCTAAACTAAGCCAACTAAGGACTGATCCTAAAGTTAGTATGGATCTCTACTTCTCAAAGTGTATGAGCTGTGTACATACAACAGTGGTAAACACAGACTTGACATTCAGGGTAAAACAGCAAGAAGGAAAGCTTAAGGGACACGAAGAGCAAAAACAGCAAACATCTTCATAAACTAGAAAAATAGTGTACTCTGATGCAATTAAAACAATTTAATCCTTTATAAAAAACTATAATTTTGATAAAATTTGCACTAATCTTTAAAAAGTTGAGTAATGCAAATAATTTTACTCAAGATATTTACTACAAATAAAAATGTATGCTTTATCCAGTTAAATAATTTTGAGATGAGTGGAGATTACCCTTTTGCCCCTCTACCATCTTACCCCCATATCTATGTTCAAATAAACGTACATTTTATAATATAAACAGATTTTGTGAGAACAGAGTTTATTAAAGCAGAGTTTTGTAATTTCACAAAGTAAGCAAAACATTTATCATCCTGAAGCATTCTTTAGTTTTGATGGAATGATATATTGTGAACTTTTCTCCATGTCGATGCATAGAGATTCAAGTCATTAATTTTAAAAGATGTATAATTGTATTTTTGCCTCAAGAGCTGGAATTATACATTTTAGCAGGAGCATGCTACAAAGGAAATTAGATGTTTAAAAAACAGTTTGAAGTATGGGGAGGGAGCAAAGAAGAGTGATCGCCTCTTATAGCTTTCAAGAAATTAGTAAATTTCCAAATCACAAGAAGTGCCTATGAGTTATCTCAGTGGCAGATTCTTAACAAAAGCTTGTGTGGAACATGATTCACGCTTCACATCTACCCGTGTGTCTGTTTCTTCCAGCAGAGAGTAATGATTTCTCCTTCTTTTTGCCTTTAAATATTAAACAAGTGCTTTTCATTGTGCAGTCTAAATAAGAATCCTGTTCGTAAGGGTGTATCGGAAATATAATCCATTCCTAGAGATGTAATTAAAAGTTGACATGGTTGGGGATGAAGACAAGTATCACTAGACAGTAAACAGCACAATATGCTCCATGCACTAACAGTGTGATAATTTATCCACCCTTTCCTCTACTGATGGACATTCAGATTATGTCTTTTTTTCAACTAAGAAAATACTCAAAATAAGCATTAATTTACATGTCATTAATTTAATTGGATCAAATGACATTACTTCTCTGCTCCAACACGTAGTTCATACAACACTGAGGTTTACATTGGGGAAGTTATTAAGAAAACCCTACTCTATAGTTAGTTACTAATTTTTTTTTTTTTTTTTTGGTGGGGAAGATTGACCCTGAGCTAACACCTGTTGCCAATCTTCTTCTTTTTGCTCAAGGAAGAGTGGCCCTGAGCTAACATCTGTGCCCATCTTCCTCTATTTTTTGTGTAGGTTACTGCCACAGCATGGCTTGATGCGTTGTGTAAGTCTGCACCCAGGATCTGAACTCATGAACCCAGGCTGGTGAAGTAGAGCACGCTGAACTTAACCAGTATGCCACTGGCCAGCCTTAGTTACTAAGTTTTAATCACCTTCCTTTGTAGACTGAAATAAGTTAGCATGTGTTAAAACTATGCACTACAATGTCATATTTATTTGACATCAAGTTATATTTTTTCCCCAAAGGAAACACACTTAAATTTTTTAAATATGTATAGAAATATTCCAGAGAAGAGTGCATATTCCTTCCTTCTTATGTAATGTTGGAGTAATCTAATATCCTCTTATAATAAATTAACTCTGGCTAATCACTTTTTGTATCTCTCATTTTTTGCAACAATTCAGGAATCTGTCCATTCCTTTGATAATTGCAAGTTGTCACGTTTCTCTTTATTATTGGGTCTGCCTATAATAAGCTATTGTCTCTGCATGCTCCCTTCAAATTTCATACTTTAAATTTTCTAGGAAGCCATACAAAAATAATTCTATATTCTACAAGGTAAATGGTATTCTGACTGCACACAGGAAGGATGTCAACGTCAGCATGTAAAGTTTTTTCCCCAGGGTTCAGAGGACTGATCAGGCCAGGGAGTATGCAGGTTGCTGTTCTTTACTAGATAGGATTAACAATAATGCTGACTTAGTAAAGAAAAATAAAACACGAAGTCTTCTCAAGTAAATAACTTGGTTTCTAAACTACTGAAAAGTTACACAAGTCGAATGAAAACTTGGAACTATTGTTTTTTGCCATTCTATTCTTATTTTTAGATATGAGTGTTTTGACATCTCTCTCAACTTTAAAATAACACCATTAGAAAAGGAAGTGAAAGGACATCCTTTGGGATATTTGCTTTTATTATGTAAAACAGTGAACAAGTGTTCATTCTCTTACTTGAAAACAACAATGACAATTTTGGTGACAGGATGAAATATTTTTGAAAATTCTAAAAATTCTTCAATTACACATTTTACACTTGTAGTTTTCCAAATCACCAGATAGTGATATTTAAATTACAGTAATGTTACATTGTTGAGGATGTGCAGGACACAGACTCAAGAGACCTGACTTTGCATGCTGGTTCTTCCATTCCCAAGTTATAACCTGTCACTTAACTCTTACAATATACATTTTGTGATTTCTGAAATGGGAATAATAATACCTATGCAGGGTGTTGTGAGAATAAAATGAGGTATTGTTAGTGAAAAAGTGGATATGGACTGTAATGGACTAAGTCACATTATTCATTATTCCCTAAAGATGTTTCATAAAATTCATACTGTATTTATTGACAATATTCTAAACTCAAGATGACTTTGAGAACACAATGCTACAAGTGATGGTATGATTTTTAAATAGATTAAAAAGCAACCTAGGAGTGACATCATGGAAAATGACAGAGGAGGAAGTTCCCAGTGTCATTCCTTCCATTATAACAACCATTAAGCTGGAAAAAACTGAGTCAGCTATCTTGGAAATCTATCTTGGAAATCACATGCTTATAGCAACCAAGGGAAGTGCTTGATGAAGGGAGAGGCTGCTTTACTTGGGTAAGAGAGCAGTGGGCATATTTCTATTCCCAGTTCCTCACCCTTGCTATGGCTGTGGGGATGAGAACCCACATTCCTAGATCATCTGGCTGGTGCTGGGGTGGGTCGTACAGACTTTGTCCTCCAATAATTTGGATTTGTGGGTTTTGGTTGGTCTGATGGTTCCCTGAGGGCCCAACACAGATTGTTGCCTTTGATTCATTTCCCTAGGCATGGCTTCCCCAGCAGCATCTATTGAAAGTACCCATTGATTTTTATTTTTTGCTTTTCTTAAGGAAGATTCACCCTTAGTTAACATCTGTTGCCAATCTTGCTCTTTTTTTGCTGAGGAAGATTAGCTCTGAGCTAACATCTGTGCCAGTCTTCCTCTGTTTTGAATGTGGGTCACTGCCACAGCATGGCTGCTGACGAGTTGTGTAAGTCTGACCCTGGGCGCTGAACCTGGGTCAGTAAAGCGGAGCATGCTGAACTTAGTGACTAGGCCATGGGACCAGCCCCATGTTTCATTTTTTGATCTAGAAATTTAAAGAAATCTGTGTCAGGTCACAGGCTGATCACAGAGATAACCAAACAAACTTCAGTGACCACACACAAAAAGAAAAGCCAAGTTTGTCCAAATACTTTGAAAAAACTACTATTAAAAATGGATGAATTCATGACTCAGTAAGGAAAAAAAGCAATCTCTGAAAAGGAGAACTTGATTTCCAGACTTACATTATAATATACAAAATGTTTCATTCTCAACAAAAAAATAGCAAATAAATATGAAAGTATGGCTCATTCACAGGGAAAATGGGTTTTAAAAAGCTATCCTGAGGAAGCCCAGACATTGAAATTACTAGTAGAAGACTTTAAATCAACTGTTTTAACAAGATAAAGAAAACTGTGGACAAAGAAGTAAAGAATATCGCAAGAACAATGTCTGAACAAATAGGCAATATAAAGTAGAAAGAAATGATGAAAAAGGAGCCAAATAGAAATTCTGAAGCTGAAAAGTCAATGATTTATATTAAAAAAAAAAAATCCCAAGAGGCGTTCAATAGCAGATTTGAGTAGACAGAAGAATCAGCAAACTTGAAGATAAGGCAATTAAAATCACCCAATTTGAGAAACAGAAAGAAAAAAGAAGGAAAAATGGAAGAACCTGAGGGATCTGAGGGACACCATCAAACATGCAATATACGAATACAAAGAAGAAAAGAGAGAAAGGGACAGAAAAAAATATTTGAAGATGTGATGGCCCAAAACTTCCCAAATTTGATGAAACACATGAATCTATGAACCCAAGAAGCTCAACAAACTCCAAGAGGACAAACTTAAAGAGATCCAATTTGAGACACATTACAGTCAAATTTTTGAAAGACAAAAAAGGAAATCTTCAAAGCAGCAAGAAAGAAGCCACATGTCATGTGGAAAGATCTTTAATAGGATTGACAGCTGTTTTCTCATCAGAAAACATGGAAGCCATAATAAGACCTATTTAAAATGCTGAAAGAAAAAAAAATATTAATCAAGAATTCTACATGCTGAAAGAAAAAAAAATATTAATCAAGAATTCTACATGTGGAAATGGTATTCCTCAAGAATGAAGGGGAAATTAAGATATTCTCAGATAAACAAAAGCTAAAGAAATTTCTTACTAATAGATGTGCCTTGCAAGAAATTCTACAGGGAGTCCTTCAGGCTGAAACGAAATGACACTACACAGTAATTCAAAGCATATGAAGAAACTACATAGACAAATATAAAAGCTTTAATTATTATACTTTTAGTATATAACTTTTTTCTATATGACTTAAAAGATACAAAAGAATAATTATAAGTCTATGTTAATTGGCACAATGTATAGAGATGTAATCTGTAACATTAACAACAGAAAAGGGAGGAGAAGGGAGAACGATGAGAGCAGAGTGTTTGTACGTATTGAATCTCTGTTGCTGTTATTCAAACTAGGTGGTTATACATTTAAGATAATTGTGATTCCCAAGGTAACTACTAAGAAAACAACTAAAAAAATCTACAGAAAGTAGAGAAAAAGGAAAAGAAGATGATAAATAACAAAAATAATCAACTAAATACAGAGAATGTAGTGACAGAGAATTGACAGAGGAACAAAAATATAAAGCATACAGAAAACAAATAGCTAAATAGCATAAATAAATCCTTCATTATCATTAATTATTTTAAATGTAAATGAATTAACTAGCTAATGAAAAGGCAGAAATTGGCAGAATGGATTAAAAAACTATCTCTATACTATGTACAAGAGACTTGCTATAGGTAAAAAGACACAAAAAGTTTGAAAGTAAAGGATGAAAATAGATATTCCATGCAAATATTAACTAAAGGACAGCTATAGTGGCTCTATTATTATCAGACAAAAGAGACTTTAAGTTAAAAAAAGTGTACAAAAGACATTATATATTGATAAAATATTTAATCTATCAAGAAGATATAATAGTCATAAAAAATGCACACTGAACAGCAGAGCCCCAAAATATATTAAGCAAAAATTCACAGTAATAGTTGATGTCAATACTCCGCTTTCAATATAGGATAAAACAACCCAATGGAAGACCAGTGAAGAAACAGAGGAATTGAACAACACAGCAAGTCAATTAGATCTAAAAGGCTTATATATAGAACACTCCACCCAATGGCAGCAGAACGCACACTCTTCTTAAGTGCTCCTGGGACACTCTCCAGGGTAGACCATATGTTAGGCCACAAACCAGGTCTTAATAAATTTACAAAGATTGAAATCATACAAAGTATCTTTTGTGACCACAATGGAAAGACCAGAAATCAATAACAGAAGGAACACTAAAAAATTCCAAATATGTGGAAATTAAGCAACATACTCTTAAATAAACAATACATCAAAGAAGGAATCACAGAGGATGTTACAAAATACCTGGAGACAAATGAAAACAAAAGCACAACACACTAAAATGTATGAGATGCAGTGGAACAGGGCTCAGACCGAAATCACAGATGTAAATCGCTGCATTAAAGAATAAGGAAGATCTCAAATCAATATCCTAACTGTAAAACTTAATGACCTGTAAAAGGAAGAGCAAACTATATCCAAAGATAGCAGAAGGAAGGGCATTATAAAGATTAGAGAAGAGCTACATGAAAAAGACAGAGATGAACAATTGAGAAAATCGATGAAACCAAAAGTTGGCTCTTAGAAAATATAAAAATAAGCAACAAACCTTTAGCCAGGCTGACTAAGAAAAAAGATAAACGACTCAAATTACTGAAATCAGAAGTGGAATAGATGTTTTACTGACTTTACAGAAATAAATGGGATTGTACGAAACTACGATCAGCAACTACACATCAAGTTGGACAACCTAGAAGAAATGGTCAGATCCTGAGAAACATGCAAACTCAAAACTGTCTCAAGAAGCAAAAGAAAATCTGAATAGACCTCTAACAAGAAAGCAGGTTGAATCAGTAATAAAAAATTTAAAAGATTTCCTACGAAGAAAAACCCAAAATCAGTGTTGCTTTACTCACTAGTAGATTTACAACCAATCCTTCACAAACTCTTCTAGAAAATAGAAGAGAGAGTAACACTTCCTAACTCATTCTATGAGGGCAGCATTACCCTGAAATCAAAGCCAGATGGAGACATACAAGAAAGAAAATTACACCAATATCTTTTATTAAAATACAGATACAAAAATCCTCAACAAAATATACAGCCAAGTGGGATTTAAACAAGATCCCAAGTGGGATTTATTCCGAAAAAGGATGTTTCCACATACAAAAATCAGTCTATGTATTATACCATATTAACACAATAAAGGAAAAAAATGTATGATCATCTTACATGATACATTAAAAAATCATTTGAAAAATCCAAAACTATTTCATGATAAAAAACACTCAAAAAAGCTCTAATTAGGGCACCAGCCCAGTGGTGCAGCAGTAAGTTCGTACACTCCACTTCCATGGCCCAGGGTTCACTGGTTCAGATCCTGGGTGTGGACCTATGCACTGTTTATCAAGCCATGCTGTGGCAGACATCCCTCATATAAAGTAGGGGAAGATGGGCATAGATGTTAGCTCGGGGCCAATCTTCCTGAGCAAAAAAAGAGAAGGTTTGGTGGCAGATATTAGCTCAGGGCTAATCTTCCTCAAAAAAAGCTATAATTAAAAGGAATCTTTCTCTATGTGATAAGGGCCCACAACTAACATCACACTCAATGGTGAATGACTGAAAGTTTTTACTCTAAGATAAAGAACAAGACAAAGATATCAAGTTTCACCACTTCCATTTGACATAATTATTTTTTGTTCTTGCCAGAGCAATTAGGCAAGAAATATGAATAAAGGCATCCCAAATTGGAAGAAAGAAGTAAAATTGTCTCTATTCACAGATGACTTGATCTTATATGCAGAAAACCCTAAATAATTCACAAAATTCTGTTATATCTAATAAAAACACTCAGCAAATTTGATAGATGAAAAATCATGTTACACAAATTAGCTATATTTCTATGTAATAGTCATGAACAATCTGAAAGGAAATTAAGAAAACAAGTCCATTTCAATACTATCAAAAATAATAAAATACTTAGGAATAAGTGTAACCTAGAAGGCGCAAAGCCTGTACACTGAAAACTACAAAACCTTACTGAACAAAATTAAAGAAGAAAAATCAATGGAAAGACTTCCCATTCATGGACGTGAAGACTTAATATTGTCAAAAATGACCCTGCGACTCAAACAGATCCAATTCAATTCCTATCAAAATTTCAATGGTATTTTGCGCAGAAATGCAAAAGCCCATCCTAAATTTAATATGGAATTCTAAGGGACCTTGTCAAAAGTCTTGAAACAATCTTGAAAAAGAATAACAAGTTCAACTCATTCTTCACAACTTCAAGCTTACTAAAAAGCTACAGTCATCAAAACGTCGTTGTACTGACATAAGGATAGACATATAGACCGTTGCAATAAAATTGACACCCCAGAAATAAACCCCGACTTATATGATAAATCAACGTAGGCAAAGATGCCAGGACCTCTCAGTGGGGAAAAGTAGTTCCCTACTCCTCAAAAAATGGTGCTGGAAAAACTGGATATGTACATGCAGAGATGAAGTTAGACTCTGATCTTACACCATAGATAAAAATAAATCAAAGTGGATAAAAAGACCTAATCGATGAATGGATAAACAAAATGTGATATGTAAAATATGGACTATTAGTCAGCCATAAAAGTGAATGAAATTATGATACACGCCACGACATGGATGAACCTTGAAAATTTATGCTAAGTGAAATAAGCCAGGCACAAAAGGACATACTGCGTGATTCCACTTATGTAAATTATCTAGAATGGGCAAATTCAAAGACACAGAGTATAGATTAGCGGTTATCAGGGGCTGAGAGAGAGGGAATGGGGATTTGTTCCTTAATGGGTACAGATTTCTGTTTGGGGTGATGAAAAAATTTTGGAAGTAGATAGTGGTCATGGCTGTACAACACTGTGAATAGTACTAAGGCCACTGTGTTTTACACTACAAAATGGATAAAATGTCAAATTTAAATGTTCTATATATTTTACCAGTAAATAAAAACATATAATTAGAATTACTCCAATTAAGTTTTAATGTTAGTTATCTCAAGTTATTTAAATATAGATATGGTAGGTATTTTTTATTTTCTTTGTATTCCAGTAGTTTCAAAACAATTATTGCACTTAATACCAGTTTATAAAATCACTTTAAAGCTAATCTGTTTCCTTTTTTTTTTTGGCAAGGAAGATTGGCCCTGAGCTAGTACCTGTTGCCAATCTTCCTCTTTTTGCCTGAGGAAGACTGGCCCTGAGCTAACATCTATGCCCATCTTCCTCTATTTTGTTTGTGAGATGGTGCCACAGCATGGCTTGATGAGTGGTATGTATGTCTGCACCTGGGATCTGAACCTGTGAATCCTGGGCTGCCGTAGGAGAGCGTGCAAACTTAACCACTACGCCACTGGGCTGGCCCCTTACTTTTTTCTTTATTATCTTCGTTCCTAATATCTCAATTCAGTTTTAATACACCAGTGTGTGGTTGAATATGAAGGCTGTTTTAGAAACACTTTTTAACACATAACTTGACTGCCTTTGAAATAGGAAATGTGTTGCACTGAGTTCTGTAATAACCAAGATAACTTTTCAATTTCAAGAGCAATGCTATCTCAAGGGTCACTTTCTCCATTCAGTTTCATACCCTCATATTGTTGATTTGAACAGAGAGTTTCCACTGATCTCAAAAAGGCTGTGTATGGAGAGAGACTGTAAAAGGGCCTAGAGCCCAGATGAAAGCAGAATAGAGATTACAATGATCTGGACTCTGTGCTGGTGGACCCAGTCAGTAGGAATACACTTACAGTAATATGGAAAATAAAGTTTACTTTCTCAAATGAAAACTGTATCAATGATTTCCTGCAAAATAATCAAAGTTTAAAAACAAAAGATTTCCTTGAGAGAAAGTCAGGTTAGACCTAGCAGTTATTAGGCCAGTCTGCTGTCTCTGTCTAAGTTTCTTGATTAGAATAAAGATCAGTAAGTGTACTTAATTTTTACATTATGCCTTTATTTCATTGACTGGACTACTCAATGCAGTCACTGAAATCCAGGAGGAAATAAACCATATGGACAAACACGGTGTAGAACTTACTTCAAACTACTATGAATACAATTTATTATTGTCTAAGTTTACATTATTTTCATTGACCTTACATTTTAAAAAACAGTTACTGGGAGTTCCACTTCGTGTTTGTTCCTCAATATTTTTGTGAATAGCTGCTTTAGGGAGTAAAAGTTGAATGAATAAATGAGTTTAGCAAGGTTGCGAGATAAAAGATCATGTCATCTGCAAATACGGTTTTGCTTCTTCTCTTCTAATCCTGATGCGTTTTATTTTATTTTCTCTCACTGCTTAGACCAGATTCTCCAGTACAGTATTGAATAGAAATGATGGGAGGGAACACTCTTGCATTGTTTTCGATCGTAGAAGGAGAGCATTTAGTCTTTACTTTTAAGCATGATATTAGCCGTAGGTTTTTACAGATGTCCTTCACCCAGATGAAGTACCCTTCTATTTCTAATTTCTGAAAGTTCTTATCAAGAATGTATAGTAGATTTTGCCAAATGCTTTCTTCTGTGTCTACTAAGATGAGTATATTGTTTTTCTTATTTATTTGTTAATACAATGAATTACATCGGTTGATTTTTGAGTGTTAAAACAACCTTGTTTCCTGACGTAAACCCCGTTTAGTCATGATGCATTATCCTTTCTATGTATTGTTGAATTTGATTTGCTAAATTTTTGTTAAGAACTTTAACTTCTATTTATGGGGGACATTAGTTTTTTAATATTTCTTTTCTTCTAGTGTCTTTGTCAAGTTTTGTATCAGAGTGTTACTGACTTCATAGAATGAGCTGTGAAGTTTCCTTCCTCTTGAATTTGTTGCAACAGTTTGTGTAATATTGATGTGATTTCTTCCCCCAAATTTTGGTAGATTTCACCACTGAGGCCATCTAGTCCTGGAGTTTTCTTCCTATGAAGATTTTTAGCTATAAATTCAATTTCTTTACTAGATATAGAGCTATTTAGGTTATCTATTTCATATGGGTGATCCTTGGTTGTTTCTGTCTCACAGGGATTGATTTATTTCACCTAAGTTGTCAAATTTATCAACTTAAATTTATTCATAATATTCCTTTATTGTTTAAGAAATATTTGTAGAGTCAGTAGAGATGCCATATCTTATTTTTAGGTTGGTAATTTGTGTATTCTTTCATTTTTTTTCTTCTCAGTTTGGGCAGAGTTTTGTCAATTTCATTGATCTCAAAAACAGCATTTGATTCTATTGATTTTCTCTATTGTTTTGTTTTTTATTGTTTTCCTGTTTGATTTTTATTACTATAGTTAACTGTTTTGTGAATGAATCTTATTCTTTTTCTAATATCTTAAAGTGGCATCTGAGGTCACTGATGTGACATCTTTTTTTCTGATATCTGTGTTCAGTACTGTAAATTTCCCTCCTAATAATGTTTTGTCTGCATTCCAATAATTTTGATATATTGAGTTTATATATCAATTCAATTCAAAATATTTTCTAACTTTCATTTTTTCCTTCTTTCACCCACTTTTTTAAAATGTAGATTGTGTTCACTTTTCAATTATTAGGGTATTGCTCAGGCTTCTTCCCATAATCAATTTCTAATTTAATTCCACTATAATTAGAAAACACACTTTGTCTGACTTGAACACTTTCAGTCTTATGAAACATATTTTATGACCCAGAAAGTGGTCTATCTTGGATTTTTTTCCCCACGTGCACTTTTAAAAGGGAGGGAGTATTCAAATGTGAAAAATTCTACCTACAAGTGGATTAGCATGGATAACATAAATGAGACCATTGGTGATCTTGATAAGATTACTATCACCAGCATCATTTGGACAAAATCAGTTTTGAGTGGGATGAGGAAATTGGAAGTTAAAGAAGGGAATTTAGTGACTACAGATAACACACAGGTCTAACAAGATCTTTTCTGTGAAAAGTTCAAGCCAGGTGGAGTGTTGCATTGAGGGACATGAGGGATGAATGGGAGTTGTAGCCCTGTTTGTTTTGCTTTGTTTATTTGTTTTTGTTTATTTGTTTGTAATGGGTGAATATAAGAGCATAGTCATATTCACTAGAGAGGAATAAATTAATAGTGAACAAGGAGAAGGGACAATTACAGCAGCAGCTTCTTGAGACATGCAAATGGGCTGGATCCAGGGTACAAGTGGAGGAACTGGCCTTTCATGGGAGAGGAGCCACCTTGACACTGGAGGAAATGCAGAGAGGGATGTCTGGATTAGGTAAGTGTATACATTTATTGGTGGGAAAATGAAGGAACTCATGATTGATCGCTTTGATTTTCATGAGGAAGTCTGAGACATCCTTAGCTCTTGCAGGTGAGGAATCACAGAGAGCAGAGCTGGAAGTTTGACGTGTGTGGAGAAGCTCTGAACTAGTTGCTGTGGAGATGGAGAGAAAGAACATGCTAGCAAGGTGTGGGAGAATTTTCAGGTAGTGTTTGGGTCTATATGAATTGAAAGAGAGACAAACAACGTGGCTCTGTGATTTCTCTCAGAAGTTATTCTCCTGTTTAACCTGCTACAGGTACAAATAGGTAACAGTTTGATTGGGAACAGGTTTAGAATTTTACTACTTTAGGTACAGAGATGGGTAAGAATGAAGAAGTCTTTAAGGGAGCTTGTAATGGGTTAATTATACTAATGGTGCAGAGCTAATATATTCAAGGTCCTAATGAGGTACCAAGCCATGACACTGAGGGACAGGTGTCCCTCCCTTTGAGTTATTTGATGACGGATATTTATATAGTGACTAGGGAACTTCTACATTGATGGCTGAGACTGACAATGGGATCTAGTGGAAAATATACAGTACTGGGAGTGATAATATTAATAGAAGCAAATACAACAAAAATAATAGCTATATTTATTTAATACTGCTATGTGCAAAGCATTAAACTAAGCCCATAACCCATTAAGCTCCCAAGCTTGTTTATCTTGTATCATTTTCACAAAATCTCATGATGTATTATTTCTCTTGTTTTTTGCTTTTGTTTTTGCTATTTTTGCTTTTTTCTTCTCTTTTTAAATAAGAAAACTAAGATTGAAAGAGACTTAATGACTTACTGAGGGTCAAAAAGCCTTTAAGATATGGCATTTAGATTAGAAAAGACTGTCAAGTCTATGGTCCATGAGCACTTTGCTCTTCTGTTGCCAGAGAACTGGATTATAACTCTAGTCCTGTGAGTGCCTGGTTTTGTGACTCTGAGAAAGTCACATTACTTTAAGTTTCCATTTCCTCTTTTGTGTTGTAGTAAATACTGTAATAGCCCATTGTCTCCAATTTGATCTTTAATTTTCTAGAAAGTTGTCCTAAAGAACTTGCAATTAGGGGCATAAAAAAATCCATCTAACTACTTTGGAATATACAGATGGCACTTTAGTTAATGTTGTGAGATTACACTTTACAATTCAGTATTAGACTTCATATTTTTCTACAGTTCTTGATAATATGAATCTAGTACCTGTTTAAAGTTAGGATTCTTTATTATCGTGAACATAATTTTCTCTCATTTTAACAGGATACTATACTTGCTGCTCTCACACAAAAATACTTTCTATAATCATTAAAAATAATGAGGAGCTATTTGATTTACAGAGGTTAAGTTTACCTTCAAAATATTTAGCGATTTCAACATGTTTCTAAATAATATACAATTCATAGAGTGTTAAATCAACACAATGTTTACATAATAAGGGAGGTAGTTGGTGCCAAAAGACCTTGAATTAAATATACAATGTATCATATAATTTCGCACATGACACAGCAAAACACTAGATTTGGGGCCCTGAAGTTTATTAGAAATGCTGAACAACTATGGAAGCAAGGCAATAATTTGTTCTAGAGAAAACATCACATACAAAACCTATCACATGCATTCCTCAATCTTCTTATACAAATCTAGTCCTGATTATTATATATTAAATAACATTACATATTAATATAGAAATGCTTTATATTAGCATGT